>NW_003314399.1:81427-86789 GCF_000143415.4 Selaginella moellendorffii | reverse complement strand
CTAGTCCTTACGGACACTCTTTCCTTACTGCCATGACGGCAGGAGGTCGGTACAGTTGGTTCCTTTTATCGTTCCCACTTGAGCTAGTTGAGAAACTGGTCAATGACCGTGCACTTAAATTGGATAAACATAAGGTAGGAACCCTATGTGTTTCTTGCTGAGCATACTCGGCCTGGTTTGAGAAACTCGTATCATTGGCTTGCACTTGCTAGTATCAAGAACCCCCGTGATATTGAGACTAGTCCCTCAATATTCACTAGATGATAGCTTACCGTGTTTGCCAAACACCCTCGCTATCACGCCTTTTGTGTTGGTCTCATTTTGGTCCCAAATGCTATTTATGGAAAGTGTCTAGATTAGCTCATTTGGCATATCTACGGAATGTAGAGATCGGCCTGAACACAATGGTGTTCATCCCATGTCCAAATTCGCAATCTAAGGACATTCCATATTTAGTAAGTTTCGGACTTGTCCCAGAGACTAACTCCTGGTACTAAGGGAGGCTTGGGGTGAAAGCCCAAAGCGTGTGTCCCTCAAGGGGGGGGGGGGCTGTGGGGGGTTCCAAATGTATAGTAGGGATAGTGGTTGGAATGCATGTCCGACCACCTGAGACATTAGTTTGGCTCCCGCTGGGCTGTGTCGCTCCTTGTTCTGCGTCCGGCTTGGGTCTAAGCCCAAGCTCCACGCTGCTCTAGTCGGTGGAGTACCCTCCTCTACGAAGTTTCATCCTCTTCTTTTTCCTCTCTTCCATCTTACACTGGACAGTATCTCGTCTCGTCATTCCATTTAGTCGTACCCCTTCTCCTATCTCCACAATCACTATGAAAGAACTCCTTCATGAAGAACCTCTTTTTCTTTTTGCTTTGCATGTTTCTCCTATCAGTCTTCCTGAGAAGTATCATGATTTTGGGGATGTGTTTGACAAGAAAAAAGCTAGTGTACTGCCTGTTCATTGGCCTTATGATTGTCCCATTGATTTACAGGAAGGAGCGTCACCTCCGTGGGGGCCTATCTACGGGTTATCTCCGTCCGAGCTTAAGGCCCTCAAAGAGTACGTGGATGAGAACCTTGCCTCGGGCTACATTCAGCATTCGCAGTCCCCGGCTGGAGCGCCTGTCTTCTTTGTCAAGAAGAAGGATGGGAGCTTGCGGTTAGTCATCGACTACCGAGGTTTGAACAAGGTGACTGTTCGGAACCGTTATCCGCTGCCCCTGATCTCGGACTTGTTGGAACGCCTCGGCGGTGCCCGCTTCTTCACCAAGATTGACCTCCGTGGAGCATACAACCTGATCCGGATCCGGCCTGGTGATGAATGGAAGACTGCGTTCCGAACCCGCTATGGCCACTTCGAGTACACTGTCATGCCATTTGGCTTGACAAATGCTCCAGCGGTTTTCCAACACATGGCGAACGACGTTTTTCGGGAGTTTCTTGATCAGATGGTGATCGTCTACCTCGATGACATCCTCATCTACTCAAAAACTCAGGAGGAGCATGACGAACATGTTCGCAAGGTGCTAGCGAAGCTGCGAGAACACGGCCTATACGCGAAGCTTGAGAAATGTTCCTTTGATCAGCAGTCTGTGGAGTTCCTTGGGTACATTGTCACTCCTGAGGGTATCACGATGGATCCTGCTAAAGTCAAGACTATTCTCGAATGGGAGCCTCCACAATCAATGTCAGACGTTCAGGTTTTCCTTGGCTTCGCCAACTTCTACCGCAAATTCATTGATCACTACTCTGACATTGTCCTTCCTCTCACACATCTCACTCGCAAGGATGTTCCCTTCTCTTGGTCTGCTACTGCCCAGCAGGCTTTCGACACACTCAAGGCGGCCTTCAGTTCTGCTCCTGTCTTGATCCATGCTAATTCCTCACAACCTTTCTTCATCGAGGCTGACGCCTCCGACTTTGCCATTGGTGCTGTGCTATCTCAACTCGGAGCGGATCACGAACTTCATCCGGTCGCTTTCCATTCTCGGAAATTCCAGCCTGCAGAGATCAATTACGAAATCCATGACAAGGAGCTTCTTGCCATCGTGGATTCCTTTGGAGAGTGGCGCCGTTTCTTGGAGGGGGCGAGCCATCAAACAACAGTCTGGACGGATCACAAAAATCTCAAGTACTTTGCCACTTCCCGAGTTTTAAGCCGTCGTCAAGCAAGGTGGGCACAATTCCTGAGTCGGTTTGACTTTGTTATCAAGTACAGACCTGGAAAGTTTCAAGGCCTTCCTGATGCTCTTTCAAGGCGCTCCTATCTCAGTCTCAGGCTTGGTAATCCTGCCTTCGATCAACAGGATCAAGTTATCCTCAGTCCTGATCGGCTTCAAGTTATGGCAATTTCCCTGGCCCCTCAGGACTCCTCCTTGATGGATGCAATCAGAAACGATCTTCAATCCGATGATCTCGCTAGCGACATTTTTCCCCATCTTCAGGCTGGACACCCAGTGACTCCCGACTGCCGGCGATTTGACGAGTTCGAGTTCTTAGATGGCTTATTGTACCGTGGGGAGCAGCTTTACGTTCCTGAAGGTGATGCTCGAAGGTTGGTCCTGATGGCATGCCACGATAGCCCGACTGCTGGTCACTTCGGCATTGCGAAAACCTATAAGCTAGTTGCACGGGACTTTTGGTGGCCTCACATAGACGACTACATCAAAGCTTTTGTTACCTCCTGTGACACTTGTGCCCGAAATAAGGTACCTCGCCACCTTCCTTCAGGTTTGCTTTGTTCCCTTTCGGTCCCTTCAAGTCCTTGGGAATCCATCTCCATGGATTTCTTGAGTGATCTTCCGAGTTCTGGAGGCTTCAACAGCATTTTAGTCGTGGTGGATCGCTTCACAAAGATGGCGCACTTCTTGCCATGTACCAAGGAGTTTTCGGGCGAGGACATGGCAAAACTGGTATTCAGGGAAATTTTCCGACTTCATGGGATTCCTACAGATGTGGTTTCAGATCGGGGGCCTCAGTTCATCTCTCATTTCTGGCAACGGTTTTTGCAGCTGCTTGGAGTGAAGGCCAACCTCTCTTCGGCATATCATCCTCAAACTGATGGGCAGTCCGAGTGAACGATTCAGACGTTGGAACAATTCTTGAGGTGCTTCATCAACTATCATCAGGATAACTGGTTCGATATCCTTCCCCTTGCTGAGTTTTCCTATAACAACTCTGTTCACTCCTCTCTTCGAGTTTCCCCCTTCTTTGCGAACTCTGGCCGAAATCCCCGATTCAATCTCTCACTTCCTTCTCCATCTGAATCCTCTCGTTCAAATCCCCGCTCTGAGGCATTTGTCTCCAACCTCCAGGAAATCCACAACTCCATCTCCTTCCACCTCCATTGTGCTCAGGAATCTCATAAAACATTTGCCAATGTCCATCGTCAGGATTGTCCCCCTTAAAATATCGGGGATAAAGTCTGGCTCCTCAGGCGAAATATCTCCACCACCAGGCCCTGTCCAAAACTCGATTTCAAACGCCTTGGTCCTTTCCCTATCACTGCCATCATTAATCCTGTCACTTATCGCCTTGCACTTCCCTCCTCATATCAAATTCACCCCGTTTTTCACTCCTCTCTCCTTGAGCCTTATATTCCCAGTCCTATTCCAAATCGGGTCATTCCTCCGCCTCCACCAGTGCAGCTCGAGGATGGGTCTGAGTACGAGGTTCAGGACATCCTTGATTCCAAGATTTCACGATCTAAACTCTACTATCTGGTGGACTGGAAGGGTTACGGACCTGAGGAACGCACTTGGGAACCTGCGGACAACCTGATTCATTCTCCTGACCTTGTTCAGGACTTCCACCGCCGCTATCCTTCTCGTCCCAGTCCTCATTCTTTTTCTCCATCTCCCATCCCTCGCCGCTCATCTCATCCTCCTCTTCGTTCTCGTTCACATCCTCGTTCCACTCGTTCTTGAGGAGGGGGTGCTGTCAGGAATCCCCCAATTCTTGCCACATTCCTGACTCTCGCCGGATTCCTGACCTGCAGACCACATTCCTGACTCTCGAGACACTTCCCTATTCCTGACTCTCGAGACACTTCCCTATTCCTGACTCTCGAGACACTTCCCGATTCCTGAGTCTCGAGCCACATTCCTGATGATGATGTGGCGCCTCCTCGACCTCAGCTGTATTTAGGCCGTCCTCGATCCAAGAGTGGTGGAGCTTCATCAACCTATAGTATATATAGGTTAGCCTTGTTCCATTTCTCCACAATCTGAATCAACACCAGTCTAAGGCCTCTTCTTTGTTTTCACTAGCTTTTTCTCTTTGTCTTTAGCATTTTCCAGTCTTGATCTTGTTGGGGGTCTTGACAACGCCAGGCATCTTGTGTGATGCTGTCTGTAGATGCATATACGGAGGTTGGGTTCGAGTCCCGACCCTCTAGTGCTTGGGTTCGAGTCCCAATTGACTAGGGCGTGGTGATGGTTTGGAATATGAGGACACTCATATTTCGGTGGTCATGGACTCTCAGTGGGGAGACTGGTTTGGGCACACCGCCAAGCGAGGGATGCCTCGGAGTTGTGATGCACGGTTAGATTTCTTAGTGTGAAAGCTCGGCATATCTAACTTGAACGCTTTGGTGCAAGTGGCACCAAGGACGTGGTGAGTGAGATGGGGACACCTAATCTCAGTTGCTATGGACCCTTGGCTAGAAGGGCTGGCTTGGGCGCACCGCCAAGTGTGGGGGATGCCCCCGGGGTCGTAGTTAACAAGTTAAAGGTCTGGAAGACCTAGTACCTATTGGCAAACCTGTTAAGGTGCCGAGGTGAGATCACTAGGTGATCTTGTGGCTCAATAAGGACAAGGTCCTTGTTTGGGTTAAGGAATAAGGTTCCTAGTTCAAAGTGTGGATTTGAACTATTGATGATGGTGTGGCTTGGTCAAGGTGACCAAGTGGGAAAAGCACCTTAGGGAAATGAGCTATGTCATTGCAATGGCATAGTGTGTCCAAGGAAAGTAGTCTCTAAAGAGACCCATGGGAGAGTCACAAAGTTGGGCCGTGGATAGAGCCCACAGCAAAAGATGCTAAAAGAGATTTACTAGGGGTGAACACCCTAGTCTTTGCAAAGCAGAGCCTTTGCTATGGAATCAAAAGAATACCTCAAGGAGGGAGGTAGAGATTCGATGTTGCTTGGTGCAACAATCAACGGATAGGAGCAAAAGATCAGTGGCCAAGATAGGGTCGTGGAATCCCTTGGAAGGAATCCAAGTGACAAAGTTAGGCGAGGAACACTAATGTGTTGGACGCTAACAAATTGCGGGAAAGGAAGTGTGTTTCCAAACATCAAGCTCAGGCCAATATGAGATGGTTCAGCAAGCGTGAGCTGCCGTCGTGGAGGCGCACGGGCGGCACCCTCTT
>NW_003314399.1:74604-79797 GCF_000143415.4 Selaginella moellendorffii | reverse complement strand
GTTGGATTATGGAGGTTGTGAATGAGACTCCTCCAAGTGGTCGGAGGTGTGGTTAAGTGACTAAAGTAGAATGGAAAAATTAGTCGCTTACAGTATTCATAGGGATGAAGCTACCCGACAGCCTAAGGAGTGGTTCCTTAATCTGGGTTTGCTCACCTTGTAATCCCACCCACTGGGATTACCGTTGCTACTTATGGGGCTTTCTATGCCCATCATTAGCCTTGCCAAAATCCCTTTTTGACTTTGTCCAATTCGGGTAGAGAGATTTCTCCCATCTCTGTAACCTTGGACGTTTAGATAGCACCTTCTATCCATCATTCGCTAGGGACTTTATCCCTTGGGCCTTATCTATTGCCCTTAGCAACACTAAACACCACCTTTTGGTGTTCTAGAGTGTTTGGGTGTCCCAATGATAGCCTCCTTGACAATGAGCATTTCCTTTTACGACATTGACTTACTATATCGCAATATAAGCAACTTATCCCCGATAAGGGTATATTTAACTTCTTTATGCCATTAAGAAGTCTTGGATAGCTACCTTATACCTGTTTAACCAATTACCTACACCTCTTTCTTAGTTGCCTCATAGTTGTCAAATCCTACAACTCATTGCTGGTGCTTGCACACCTCCATCATTATCCGGGTCACCACACTTTACCACATGCCTTCCAGCTTAGGCTATGCCATTCCCATTTCCATTGGGATTCCCTTGGCAAGGGGTTCTCATGAACCCATCAACATAATCAGAAGGCATCACACCTTGGCCCATTTGGTGTCCCCACACCATCGGCTCCATAAGTCTGCCTTTATGACACTTTGCACTTGTGTCTAAGTCTTTGCCAAGACCAACCCAGTCGTTTCTCATGCCAACTATCCGTTAGCACTACACCATAGTGTTCGCACACAACTCTGCACCAAAGTTGCTTCTTCTGGGAACACCTTTCTCACGACTTTAGTATGGCACATTCTGCCACCCATGAGATACCCATCGTTCTCATACTTGGATCTCATGATCCTCCCCATCCTTCGTGGGGCACAACACACCTCAGTCCAAATGCTTTCATCAGTCCTTTAGGACCATTCCTTGACTCCACTTAAGTCATTCAGCCTTTTGGACTTTTCCTAATCCCTTGACCTATAAGGTCTTACCTTTGAGGTGCTAGCTCATTGGAATACAACTTCTTGTATTCATGTCCTACTCACCAGGACCACCATCATGAGTGTTATTCCAACACTCAATTTCGTTCTCTGGGGGCAACCTTTTGCCCCTTAGAACTACTTGTCCATGTGATGAGAATACCAACTCATCCTCTAAGTACACCCCCAACTCCTTGGGTGGTTCCAGCATTTATTAGAGGTAGCCCCGGCTACCATTTCAAGGACTTGTGTCCTCTTCCATATTTGACCTCCCATGGTCATCAATTCCGGTCTCAAATTTATGAGCACTAGCCTCAACTATATGAGGATAATCTTGTGACTCCTTTATTTTTTTGGAGTCTGCATCTTCCCCATGATCCTAACTATAGTTGTTTACCACAACTACATTAGCCAGTTTGTTGAGTCAAATGCTCATCTGGATCACCTCCTCAACTAAATGAGGAAAACCTTGCACTATTCCCAAGATCCCAAAGTCGTTCCATTATTGGCCCTTTTCTATCCACCACCTTGTCTACAAGTTCACACATGAACTGTAATGGAGAGCCATGTCTTCCCAACCTGCTACTCCTCAAGGATAGGCCCACTCCTCGGACCTTCCGATGCCAACACTAGTGGTGATATACTTGAGCACCAATAAAAGTCGGACTAAGGGACAGCTCCGATACCAAGTTGTAAGCGACTAAATTTTCCATTTTACTTTAGTCACTTAACCACACCTCCGACCACTTGGAGGAGTCTCATTCACAACCTCCATATGTCCCAGTTAGGATTTGGGGCTTGCTAGCCCCGAGAATGGCATCCATGCCACTCAACCTTTGCACTTGGTCCAAGTGCTCCACGTGTCCAATCCCATGACCGACACCCCAAGGTACCACCGACGTATCGGCCCGTTATGCTAAGGCCATGCCCATTTACCTTGGTCACACTGGTGGTCTAATGCCACCTGCATCATAGTCCCGTCTCTCAAAGACTGGGCCATCCGTCCGTGAGTGATCATCCCAGATCTACTCCTTAACATCCTTAGGATGCCCACCGATATGGGGAATAGCCTTCCCCAATATCCCTTTTTTAGTCCTCACTAAGTCCCTTTCCGTCCATGGCTGTGTTCACCAACACTACCATTGGATCAAGGCTTGCAAGCCCGACCTTTAAGTCCCACTATCCTTTAGGACTTCTCACCATGTGATCGTATCCTTGGTCACTGCACTAGAGGATTACTCTTCTTCCTTTTCACCGCCTCATGGGTACTGTCCCCACCTTTTGCCCTTTTGGTGCTCTAGCCACGGGCTTAGAGCGAGGTTCCGTTGAGCCACGCCTCGTATCCAAGTAAGTAGTGCCACCACACTTAGATTGGAAGCATTGACCATTCGATCTCTCGGGGGAACTAGAGCCGGCTCTTGAATACTTCCCCAAGCTACCCCACTTGTCGGTCCATATTCACTTTAGTCTTGGACTCTTGGACTTCCCAGTGGTCAGCTCATCACCCAACACTGGGTATGGCCTTTCTGGGCCAAACTAGCCTCTCCTGGGCCAAACTGGCCTTTCCTGGCCAAACTAACTCCACTGGGCTCCAACCCCCATACTCTCCCTACTATACTTTTGGAACCCCCTGCAGCCCCCCCCTCGGGGGGATGATCGCTTTGGGCTTTCACCCAATTGTCTGTATTAGTATTCGGACTCGGACTCGAACTCAGACTCGGACTCGGACTCGGTCTCGGTCCCGGTTTCGGACTCGGACTTGGTCTCGGTCTCAATCCCGGTTCCATCTCAGATCCATCTCGGGTCCATCTCGAACTCCATCTCGGGTCCATCTCGGACTCCATCTCGGCTCCATCTCGGACTCCATCTCGGCTCCATCTCGGACTCCATCTTGGTTCCATCTCGAACTCCATCTCGGACTCCATCTCGGGTCCATCTCGGACTCCATCTCAGGTCCATCTCGGACTCCATCTCGGGTCCATCTCGGACTCCATCTTGGACTCCATCTCGGGTCCATCTCGGGTCCATCTCAGACTCCATCTCAAGTCCTTCTCGGACTCCACTTCGGACTCCACTTCGGACTCCAATTCGGGTCCATCTTGGACTCCACTTTAGACTCCATTTTGGACCCCAAATTGGGTCCATCTTGGACTCCACTTCGGACTCCACTTCGGACCCCAACTTGGGTCCATCTCGGGTTCATCTCGGACTCTTCCACGTGTCATGTGTTGGTCCTTTTTGGGTCCCTTTTTGGAGCCTCGTTTATTGTTCGCTTCGTGCTCGTTCCTCGAGCACTTCGTTGGGAGTTCCACTCCCACTCTCGACCTTTTCAAGTCGGAGCTTTTAGTCCAAACGTGTTACGCTCGTTTGGCTTTCACTTTGGCCACTACCACATGGCACCCTTTCGGCTCCACTTTGGGGCCTAGGGATTTTGTGTCTCACACACGCCAGGCATCCTGGGTGATTCCATCTGTAGATGCATATACGGAGGTTGGGTTCGAGTCCCGACCCTCTAGTGCTTGGGTTCAAGTCCCAACTCACTAGGGTATAGTGATGGTTTGGAATATGAGGATAGTTATATTTCGGTGGTCATGGACTCTTAGTAAGGAGACTAGCTTGGGCACACCGCCAAGCGGGGGATGCCCCGAAGTCGTGATGCATGGTTAGATTGCTTAGTGTGGCTTGGCATACCTAACTTGAGCACTTTGGTGCAAGTGGCACCAAAGACGTGGTGAAGGAGATGGGGACACCCAATCTCACTTGCCATGCACCCTTGGCTAGAAGGGTTGGCTTGGGTGCACCGCCAAGTGTGGAGGATGCCCCCAGGGTTATAGTGAACAATTTAAAGGTCTAGAAAACTTAATACCTATTGGCAAACCTATTAAGGTGCCAAGGTTAGATCACTAGGTGATCTTATGGCTAAAATAAGGACAAAGTCCTTGTGAAGTTAAGGAATAAAGTTCCTAATTCAAAGTGTTGACTTGAACTATTGAGAATGGTGTGGCTTGGTCAAGATGACCAAATGGGAAGAACACCTAAGGGAAATGAGTTATGTCAATGCAATGGCATAGCATGTCTGAAGAAAGTAGTCTCTATAAAAGACCCCTGAGAGGGTCACAAAGTTAGGCCGTGGATAGAGCCCATAGCAGAAAATGCTAAAGAGATGTATTAGGGGTGAACACCCTCCGGACTTGGCAAAGCAAAGTCCTTGTTATGGAATTGAAAGGATACCTCGGAAATGGAGGTAGCAATCTTATGTTGCTGGGTGCAACAATCAAAGGATAGGAGCAAAGATTAATGGCCAGAAAAAAAAAAAAAAAAAATAGAGCCATGGGAATCATGGGAAGGAATCCAAATAACAAGGTTAGGACAGGAACACGAAGGTGTTGGTTGCTAACGGATTGTGGGGAAGGCAATGTGTTTCCAAGGATGGATTCCCAATTACTTTGATTTGGCGAAAGTGAAAGCTCAAAAGGAAGGAGTTGTAAGGTAGCCAAATGATAGGGCCGTGGACAGCCTTAGCACAAATTATGATAACTAGAATTTAGTGCTAAAGGTAACATGAAGTAGAAGAGAGGATGACGGTGCCCTTAAGTAGAGAACTTTCTAGGATGGGGAAGTGGAGTTGCATAATATGTGTAATGCAAGGTGTCAGAGACATCCAGGAAATAGACTCCGAGAAGTTAGAATTAAAAGTTCCAAAGTGCAAGGGTTATATCGATGGAAATTGAGACTACTCGAGAATGAGTAGTGGGATTGAGTTAGAGAAGGTGTTTCTAACAAGTTTAGCGAGAACTAAACCAATAAAACGAGAGAACCATCACAAGTGGTCAAATGAGTTTCTAAGTTGGAGAGACTATGCTCTTTAGAGGGTGAACAAGGCATGGTGAGCCTTCAGTGTCAAACTATTGACAAATATTGGCAAAGTGCCAAGGATGGAAAGGGTAATACATGTTGGTATTACTTTATAAAATAGTTTATCGTTCAATAAGGACATCGAACTTCGTCTATGGGTGGTGGAGTTGTGAGACATATAATCCCTAGGCCCCAAAGTGG
>NW_003314399.1:0-74504 GCF_000143415.4 Selaginella moellendorffii | reverse complement strand
CGGGGGGGGGGGGGTGTTGGAGCCTAATGGAGCTAGTTTGGCTAGAAAAGGCCAGTTTGGCCTAGGAAGGCTGTACCCAGGTGGTGGGTGATGAGCTGACCACTGGGAAGTCCAAGACTAGAGTGAATACGGACCGATAAGCGGGGTAGCTTGGTGAAGTGTTCAAGAGCCGACTCTAGTTCCCCCGGGAGATCGAATGGTCGATGCTCCCAGTCCAAGTGTGGGTGGCACTACCTACTTAGATACTAATCGTGGCTCAACGAAACCTCGCTCTAAGCCCCTGGCTAGATGTAAGCTCCTGAGTTTGGACTTCCCAGGAGGTCACCCAGCCCAGTACTATTCAAACCCAAGGACGCTTAACTCCAACTATCCCAAGACCCTTAACCGATTGGAAAAGGGGGTGCACTCTTATTCATGGGCCCTTTCCCTCTATATTTGAACCCCATGGATCGTCTCTCGAGTCGTTCCCTTTGGTTGCTTACACTAGAGCACCCAAAGGCGGAAGGTAAGGAGAGTACCCATGAGGCCCGCATAGGGCCATGGTGTTCCAAAATGTTGTCCCAAAGTCCCAGGTTGTGGAAAGGAAGAGGAGTAGCCCTCTGGTGTGGTGACCAAGGACACAGTCACACAGTGAGGAAGTCCCAGAGGACTGTGGTTGGGCTTTGATCCAGTGGCAGTGTTGGTGAACATGGCCATGGACAGTAAGGGACTTGGTGAGGACCGGAAAGGAGATATTGGGGAAAGCTATTGCCCATATCTGCGGGTATCCTAGGGATGCTAAGGAGTGGATTTGGGAGGACCACTCATGGACAGATGGCCCAGTTTTGGAGAGATGGGATTGCAATGCAGGTGGTGTTGGACTACCGATGTGACCAAGGTGAATGGGCATAGCCTAGCGTAATGGGTTGATATGTTGGTGGTACCTTGGGGTGTCAATTGTGGGATCGGACACGTGGAGCACTTGGACCAAGTGCAAAGGTTGAGTGGCATGGATGCCATTCTCGGGGCGAGCAAGCACCAAGTCTTGAATTGAACTTATGGAGGTTGTGAATGAGACTCCTCCAAGTGGTCGGAGGTATGGTTAAGTGACCAAAGTAGAATGGAAACATTAGTCGCTTACATTGTTCTAATGAAGGTTGATGCTACTACTGCTCGAGTTCAAGGACAAGGGTGAGAATGTGGTTATCCCCATGGGGTTCGCTGCAAAATATGGGAAAGAAATTGGCCCACTTATCAGGGTTGCAGTGGTTTCGAAATGCCACCTATATTTCTTGGGTGGAGACCTTGGTGTCAACAACATCCTGTTAGTGTTACTATAGTGAAAGGTTTAAACACCAAGATGCACTCGGGAAATGAGGAGTTGCATGAATAACGAAAGGACTTTGTGTGAATAAGTCAGTTATCCTTCCATCTTTTTTTCAAGAGTATCATCAAGTGCTCCATGTGTTTGATCCCGTGATCAACACCCCAAGGTACCACTGATATATCAACCCGTTACACTAAGGCCATGCCCATTCACCTTGGTTATACTGGTGATCCGACATCACCTACATTATAGTCCCGTCTCTCACAGATTGGGCCATCCGTCCATGAGTGATCATCCTAGATCCACTCCTTAGCACCTTTAGGATGCCTTTAGAAATAGGGTACAACCTTCCCCAATATCCCTATTATAGTCCCCACCAAGTCTCTTTTCTGTCCATGGTTGTGTTCACCAACACTGCCACTGGGACAAGGCTCATAAGCCCAACCACTAAGTCCCACTATCCTCTAGGACTTCCTTACCACATGACTGTATCCCTGGTCACTATACCAGAGGATTGCTCCTTTTCCTTTCCACAGTCTGGGACTTTGGGACAACATTTCGGAACACCGTGACCCTATGCAAGCCTTGTGGGTACTCTCCCCACCTTTCGCCTTTAGGTGCTCTAGCCATGGGATTAAAGTGAGGTTCTATTGAGCCATGCCAGGTATCCAAGTAGGTAGTGCCACCCACACTTGGACTGAGAGCATCAACCATTCGATCTCCTAGGGGAACTAGAATCAGCTTTTGAACACTTCACCAACCTACCCCAGTTGTCGGTCTATATTCACTTTAGCCTTGGACTTCCCAGTGGTTATCTTATCACCCAGCACTTGGGTACAACCTTCTTGGGCTAAACTAGCCTTTCCTGGCCAAATTGGCTCTATTGGGTCCAACCCCCCACACTCTCTCTACTATACTTTTGGAACCCCTTGCAGCCTCCCCCCCTGGGGGACGATTCCTTTGGGCTTTCACCCAATAGCCTGTATTAGTATTCAAACTTGAACTTAGACTCGGACTCAGCCTTGGTCTCGGTCTCAGATTTGGACTCGATTAACGGGCGTGTTTTATTATCCTCATCGTCCCCTAGGGACCACCGCGTGTGGCAAAATATTTACAACATATACTCTTCGCCACCCCACGAGGGTGTGAAGAGCGGTGAGAGCTGACTCTCTAGAAAAAATGCTCTCCCGCAAAGTGCTCAAGTGAAGCAGTCAATCTCTGGCGAATTGCGTGTGTGGTGGAGCTGTCAGGGTTGTGATCGCCCGAGTGCGAGGTAGGTGGTGCCGTGAGAAGCATGAACGGGATTGCATCAGTCCTGGCCCGTCGTATCTGATCCAACTGGATGTCACCATACTGTGCTGAAGCTGCGAAGCGGTCGGGTATGCGCCATCGCCACTGGACTCCCTGGGTCGACTCTGACCCCATGCATGGCGTCCATCGCCTGCGCCAAGCCTGCATCTCAAATTCGGACTCGAACTCGGTCTCTGTCGCGAATGTGACTTTGGGTATCGAAAGTTACCTATCGACTAGTCCTTATAGACACTCTTACCTTATTGCCACAATAGTAGGAGGTCAGTATTGCTGGTTCCCTTTATCAGCCCCTCTTGTTCAAGTGTTAGTAAACTGGACTTTGCATCTGTACTTGGCCGGACAAGCATAAGGAAGGAATCCCTAAATGTCTATTTAGCCAAGCATACTTGGCCCGGCTTGTTAGTTCTCTTTTGCTCTGTCTTGCACTAGCTTGACAAGAACCCTTGCATATTGAGATTAGTCCCTCAATATCGCTAGATGATAGCTTATTGTGTCTGCCAAACACCCTTGCTATCATGCTCTTATTGTTAGTCTTATTTTGGTCTGAAATGCTATTTATGGAAAGTGTCCAGATTTGCTCATTTGGGATATCTACAGAATGTAGAGATTGTCTTGAACACAATGGTGTTCGTGCCGTGTCCAAATTTGCAATCTAAGGACATTCCATATTTAGTAAGTTTCAAGTTTTTCCCAGAGACTAACTTCTGGTACTAAGGGAGGCAAGCCCAAACCATGTTTTCCTTAAGGGGGGGGGGGGGGGGGGGGGGACTATGAGGGGTTCCAAATGTATAGTAGGGATAGTGGGTGACCTAGGTCGGGCATGGCCAACCAACCTGAGGCATAGTCTAGCTCCCGCTTGCGTGCCTATCCTTGTTCTGCATCCGGATTGGGTCTAAGCCCACACTTCACACCATGCTAGCTGGTGGAGTACCCATATCCTTGCCACCGGTATGCCGAAATAGTGCCAGACTCTGTTTGGCTCCATTTTGCGTGCTGGTCCTAGCATTGGGATGCTGGATACTCTAGGACTATTTCAAGTCGCTCCGTGTTCCTGTCCCTTTACTCCTTGGGCTGTATGCTCGAGAGTCGTTCCATGCTCTAGTGCCATTGCTCCTTGGCTCCATGCTTGGGAGTTTGGCACTGTTCCTTCATTCAATGGCCCAAGGCCCTGAATCTCGAGTTTCGCACCACTATCCTTTGGACACGTGGCATATGGCATGTGGTATATGTCATGTGGCATAAAGAGCGTTTAGGTTCCGCTTCGTGGTGTTATCCTATGGTAAATCACTATAGGATAGAGGGTCAAAACCATGTGCGCTATAGTCTTGGTCTTGGTCTTGGTCTCGCTCTCGGTCTCGGTTCCATCTCGGACTCCATCTCGGGTCCATCTCGGGTCCATCTCAAACTCCATCTTGGGTCCATCTCAAACTTCATCTCGGATCCATTTCGGACTCCATCTCAGGTCCATCTCAGACTCCATCTCGAGTCCATCTTGGACTTCATCTCGGATTCCACTTCGGGTCCATCTCGGATTCCATCTTGGACTTCATCTCGGGTCCATCTCAGATTACATTTCGGGTCCATCTTGGACTCCATCTCGGGTCCATCTCGGACTCCATCTCGGGTCCATCTCGGACTCCATCTCGAGTCCATCTCGGACTCCATCTCGGACCCCATCTCGGACTCTTCCACATGTCATGTGTTAGTCCTCTCGTGTCCCTTTTCTAGAGACTCACTTATTGCTTGCTGCGTGCTCGTTCCTTGAACACTTCGTTGGGAGTTTCACTCCCGCTCTCTACGTTTTGAGTCAGAGTTTTTAGTCCAAATGTGTTACGCTCATTTGGCTTCTGCCTTAGCCACTACCACATGGCATCCTTTCAGCTCCCCTTTGCGGCCTAGGGATTTTGTGTCTCACAACTCCACCACCCATAGACAAAATTTGATGTTCTCATCGAATAATAAACTATTTTATAAAGTAACACTAGCATGTATTACCCTTTCCATCCTTGGCACCTAGGCAATATTCGTTAATGGTTTGACATCGAAGGCTCACCATGCATTGTCCATGCTCTAAGGAGCATAGTTTCTCCAACTTAGAGACTTATTAGACCGCTTATGGTGGTCCTTCCTCTTTTGCTAGTTTAGTTCATGCTAAACTTGCTAAAGACACCTTCTCTATTTTAATGGGACTACTCATTCAGGAGTAGTATTGGCTTCTACCAATATAACCATCACACTTTGAAACTTTTAATTTTGACTTCTCAATGTCAACTTCCTAGGTGTCTTCGACACCTTGTTTTGCACGTATTGTGCAAATTCTACTTCCCCATCCTAGGAAGTTCTTTATTTGTGCCACTTTAGGCACTAAGTTCTATTGTTACATAATTTGCACTAAAGCTATCCACAGCTTTATCATTTGGTGTAGCGCATATGATCATGGCATGAGATTTGGATATACTGTCACCGTGAATCCTTGGAACCTTGGGGGATAAATAGGGATAAAATAGCCACTAAAGGCTCTCTCATCAAGCAATTGCCCCTTTTCTAGTTGGCTTAAGGGGAGAGAGATAAGGTGCACTACATGTGGTATCGGAGCAAATGGCACGGGTTCGATTCTCATTGATTAGTGGCTACTTAAAAATATAATATACCCTTGAGCAAGGTATATTCCTACCCATAAATTTGAAATCGTACGTATTGGGCATCCATGGGTACGTCCTTCCTCTTGTGTGGAGTATCCATAGACGAAGGTATCCACCGTGGGATTACGGTACGGGTGGATGACTAGTTGCCTCACATGGAATAGCTGGTCTACACAATGGAAGGATTGGTAGATTGAATGCGAAAATAGGATGAGTGAGATTTAGATATATTGTCACCGTGAATCCTTGGAACCTTAGGGGATAAATGGGGATAAAATAGCCATTAAAGGCTCTCTCATTAAGCAATTGCCCCTTTTCCAGTTAGCTTAATGGGAGAGAGATAAGGTGCACTACATTTGGTTACCTTGCCACCCCTTCCCTTGGAACTTTCACCTTTGCCAAATTGAAGCACTTGGGAATCCATCTTTGGAAGCACATTTCCTTTCCCACAATCCGTTAGCATTCAACACATTAGTGTTCTTTGGCTAACTTTGCCATTGGGATTCCTTCCAATGAATCCCATGGCCTAAACTTGGCCATTAGTCTTTTGCTTCTATCCATTGATTATTGCACCAAGCAACAAAGGATCACTACCTCCATCCTTGAGGCATTCTTTCGGTTCCATGGCAAAAGCTCCACTTTACCAAGTCCAAAGGGTATTTACCCCTAGTAAGTCTTTTTAGCATTCTCTACTATGGGCTTTATCCATAGCTCAACTTTGTGACCCTTTCATAGGTCTTTCTTAGAGATTACCATTGCATTGACACAGCTCATTTCCCTTATGTGTTTTTCCCACTTGGTCATTTTAACTAAGTCACATCATCATCAATAGTTCAAATCAACACTTTGAACTAGGAACTTTATTCATGAACTGTTAGGGCGTAGCCACCGAGAGAGTGAGAGAGAGAGAGAGGGAATATTCTCGTCCTTAGAATATTCCCCATCTTCCTTGTATAAAACCCTTGCCTCACAAGGGCAAGGGGGGGCATTTTTGCAGAGAGCAGTGAAGCATTTCTCGTGTTTGAGCGAGCGTTGGGGGAGGCGCCCCTCCTTCCCCCAACAAATGGTGAACCCGGCATGATGCACAACACTTTCTGAAGCGTCGTTTCTCTCTTTTCTTTTGGCCGCAGAGTTTGGGAAGGAATTCCTTGTTCGTCTTGCGGTGGTTTTCTTTGATCTTGGTCGTGTTAGATAAGTCTGGAGCTCCTCTTTCTAGCAAAGTATGGCGCTCATCAAGCCGTGCAGTATTTGAAGAGATACAACATTTCTTGGCTCGGTTGGATGAGCATTTTGGGGTTTTCACTTTCTCACCTGAATCCTTAGCCGAATTTCTCAAGGTAATGCATTTGGGCTTGTAGATCTGGCCTAGATCTATGAGTAGTGGTGGTTCTTGGCACTAGATTTGGGCGAATTGACGGCATGCAAAAGAATTTTCTTCTCCGGCCAAGTTGGGTCATCTTTGTAGCAGGAATTCGTGTTCCTCCGGGCTTTGTTTTGGCTACTGTTTAGTTCTAGAGGTGCTCTTGGTCCTAGGCTTTCCAAAAATACCAACGGCGCCTCAGTATCAATCTACATCACAGACATGCACATGTTTTTCCACAATGTTGGCGTTCTAGGCTACCTCTTCGTGGATTTCAGGGGGTATTGAGGCGGCTTCTTCCCACATTCCTACAATAGAGGGTAGACGGGGCTGAGCCCTTGCCAAAGAGCCCACCGACAGTCAAAATGGAGAAGGATCGAGACTAGAGGACTCATTTTTCTCTTTTGGGTTAACCTTTGTCGGGGGTTCCTTGGGAACGAAGCAATCTTCAAGGAACAGGTAACCGTAGGAACAGGAACAGGAGGAGCAGGAACAAGAGTTGGCGTAGAAACAGGGACAGTAGGAATAGGCACAGGGATAGGAGTTGGTGTTGGAGCAAGCGCAGGGTAGGAGCGAGAGTAGGGGTTACCGGTTATAGGTCTCAGGTCCCAGTTATCGGCTACCGGCTACTCCCGCGGCTACTCCTGCGGCTACTCCAGTGGCTGCTCCAGTGGCTACCCCAGTTACCGGCTACCAGCTACTCCAGTGGCTCCTCCAGCGGCTACTCCAGTGGCTACTCTGGCGGTTATCCTACGGGTCAATGGTTACGTGAGCAACTTGAGCACTAGCCTACAGTCTTCTTGCTCCTATCAACCCAGTTGCCTTGACCAAGCATTTGTAGTGTTCAGGGTATTTGATGCCGGTATAAACTAGACATACGACAAATTGGCACCCTTTCACCATACCTCAAGGCCCTAAAGTATGGAGTAAACTTTCCAACATCCAAAGGCAGCTTAGGTACGACACTGCACCTTCTCGGGCCGAGTCCTCTTCCTCCTCAACAGATTCCAGTGACTTAGATCTACAAGCTATGGCGCAGCCACCCTTAGCTCGACCTCAGCTCCATGTTCTGCAGAAGGGGAGTGATCTGCCGGTCTTTTCAGGTGTTGGAACAGTCTCTCCAACATCGCATGTTAGTCGCTTTGATTACTACTGCACCACAAACATGATCGTCGACGATGATCGTATGTGCCGCGACTTCCTGCAGTCTCTCAAAGGCAAAGCAACAACTTGGGCAGATTCTCTCCTCCCAGAGGACCGGACAGACTTCCAGACACTACTTGCTTCTTTCAGAGAACGCTTCGTTGAAGAAAAACCCACAAATCGGCTACTTGTCGACCTCTTTTCGTTCCGACAGGGTGCTCACGAGACTGTTCCTGACTACATCACAGGCTTTCGAGCTTACTGGAAGCAGTGTTGGGATCGCAGAGTAGTCCAAGATGAGCAACAGGGGATCACAGCATTCACAGCAGGTCTGTGTGGGAACTTGCAGCGGAAACTTCTTAAGAAGACTTTCAGGTCTTGCCGTGAGGCATTTTCGTTTGCCACAAAGCTGGAAAGAGAGCTTCTGGTCGACTTGGGGGTTGCTAGAGTTGATTTTGACCAAGCCATCATCCCGTTAGAGTCACCTTGTGCCGTTATACGCCTGTCCACATCAAAGCCTGTCGCTATTGAGCATACACCCCCGGCTCTTGAGAACTTTGCCAATGAGATGCGGCAGCTGAAGGAGATCATTCTTCAACAGCAATCACACCATGACAAACTGCTCCAGGAGCTGGTAGAGTCCAGGAAAGAGGCTGCTACAGCTTGGGAACGCAGATTTAAGTCCCGTTGGTGCACTCACTGCGAGACGAACACACACAACACACAGCGCTGCTTCAAGCTTCACCCAGAGCTTCGGCCTCCATCTTCTCAACGTGTCCAACAACATCCCTTTGCTGATAACTCCACACAGCCTCAGGGTCCAGAGACATATCAGGAGCAGTTGGAGCGACAAGCAATTGAGACAGCTCCTTCGTCAAGCAAAGGCAAGGCACCGGTCTCATCGGTCAACATGATTTTGGTAGCCGAGGAACTTTATTGGCAACAACAGCAAACCGCAGCCACTCGAGCCCAAGCGAAGAAGAAGGTAGCCACTCAGCCTACCATAGATCCCTCAGCGCCAGTTGAGAGCGACTCTCCGTTGTCATTAGGCCCAGTGACACAAAGGGTGGCTTGTAAACTCCCTTTCAAGTCACTTCTCTCTCCTCCTTCTGAGATCTCACCAATAGCTACTCCTGTTCTGGAGCCAGTTCTTCAACAGCTGGTTGACACTCCCGTCACCTTTTCGCTCCGAGATATGTTGTGTCTTGTCCCAGGATTCGGCCAGCGTTTGGAGGAGTTTGCACGGTCAGGAACAATAGAGAGCACTCTCAAGAGGACTCCTCAAGAGGTGCACATTGTCGATATGACAAGATATGGAGGGGATCCTGGTCCATTCTTCGTCCCGGTGCAGATCGGTACTTCCTCTTGTAGGATGGATGCTTTGGTTGACTCCAGTTCTGGAAGCAACATTATCTCTCTCGAAGCTGCCCTTTCAGCACAGCTACAGATCACTGAGAGCTCCTCCATCGTGCTCAAAACCTTCGCCAACCATATCGTTCCTCCAGCGGGAATTTGTTGTGGTGTCAAGGTCTCTGTGCAGGGTGTTATTTCTGAGGTGGATTTCCTCGTGGTTGACTACCAACGTCTTGGAACATCCTCTTTGAAGGACTCTAACATCCTTGGCCGCTCATGGCAAGTCACAGCCCATTGCACCATTGATAGTGCACAAGGCAAGTTAGAAATTAGCGATGGAACCCATAGCGCCACCTTTCTCAACAACCATGGCAGAGCTCTTTCTCAACAAGCCCAGCAAGCTCGGACTAAGATGGCCTCCACACCATACTTTCCTCCCGACCTCACAGAGGTTTTTCCTGAGTTGGCAGTGGCATCAACCATCTATATGGCGGATGCTTCCTCATGCATGACTCACGGTTGGAGGTGAGTCAGGTAGCCCGAGACATCTCTCAGCTTCACTCTCTTTATTTGAGAGTAAGGTTGAGCCTCTAGACAGGCCCTCTTTATTTGAGGGCAGGGCTTATAGGATACGGGCTCACATATCCAGCTTTTCAGAGTGTTTCTTGATAGAGGAAGGGCTCCTTGATTCGTTTTTTGCATGGGACCAACTCTCTCTTATCGAGCTTGATGACACAGTCACCCCAGACCGAGTCCATCTTTCACAGGACACAGCTGAACTCAATTCTCCTCAGCAACTCCCTGAGGTGTTACACAGCCAGCATCTTCCTACTAAAATCGCGATAGCTGAAGACTTCGAGCGTATTTTGTCATGCTTTTTTTTGGAGACGGAAGATGACATCCAGTCACACAATTGGCAGGAAGAATCAAGCAAATCGGACGTGCTGCATGCAAGTTATAGCTCTTTGAGTTCAGAATTTCCTACCATGGAGCCCTCAGTACAAATCCAAGGGTATTACACTGAAACTTTAGCACCAGACTTGGACTGGACTTCGGTGGAGGATCTTCCTTCCCTTGCAGAGTACCTGGCTGCAGTCCTTGCATTGGACATCGAGCACTTAGAGCATCAGAAGCAAAGAGAACCACAAACAAAGACTCCGGATCCAACAGCAACGTTCTTACCAGACTTACCAGAGACGGTCTTGCCGGATGTAGTGTCCCCAGCATCTTTATTTGAGGAAGAGGCCACTCCTATGATTACAGCTTATTTTGACGGTGCTTTCTACCCCAAAAACCAGGTTGCCGGCATTGGAGTTTGGATGATTGATTCTGCGGAGAACAAAGTAGCTGACCTCTCTATCACTTTGCCAGCAACATCAGCTAATGAAGCAGAGTACTTGGCGGCCATCAGTGCCATGAAGCTGGCCACAAACCTCAAGTTTAGGCGAGTCACTTTCATTGGAGATGCACAACTCATCATACGCCAACTTACTGGAGAATACCAAGTCTGCAAAGAGAACCTGAAAGAGCTATGGCAGCGGGCGGTCAACCTGAAGGATGAGTTCTCTGAGGTGTCTTTTCAAAGTGTCCCCCGTGAAGAAAACTTTTGGGCAGACAGGTTATCACACCAAGCAATCACCACGATGCGAGAAGCTAAAGGCACTCCCTGCTCTTCGGTTTCCAGGGTCAGGGAAGAATTAAAGATAGAGCCTCCTGAAACCAAGGTTTCTCCAGACTCCAGGGTTCATGGCGTTTTTCTAGGTGATGACAAGGACCCGGTCTTTATTGCCACATCGCTTGCTTCAACAAACGCAGCAAAGCTCTTGGATCTCCTTCACTGTTTCAAGGACGTGTTTGCTTGGGACTACAGCCAGCTCCCAGGAGTTCCCATGGACACAATCATGCACAATATCATGCTTTCAGAGTCAGCCAAACCAGTCCGTCAAAAAATGCGGCGTTTCAGCCCGGCAGCTCACTCAGAGATGAAGTTGGAGATCGAGCGACTTCTGGCAGCCGGCTTTATTTACCCTTTGGAGAGCTCAGAGTGGGTGGCCAATCTCGTCCCTGCACGCAAGGCAAATGGAAAACTCTGCCTCTACATTGATTTTCGAGACTTGAACAAGGCAACTGCTAAAAATCACTTTCCAACTCCGTTTATCGATGCGATTGTGGATGAGATGGCTGGCCACCGGTACTACTCTTTCATGGATGGCTTTTCAGGGTACAACCAGATCTTCATTCATCCAGATCATCGAGATCTTACGGCCTTCCGGACACCTTGGGGCGTCTTTGCTTTCAATGTCCTCCCATTCGGCTTGTGTAACGCCGGAGCTACTTTTCAGCACTTTATGACCCACACCTTTCACGACTTGATTGGAGGCACCTTGAGGGTGTATATGGATGATCTGTGCATGACCTTGGACTCCTTTGAGGATCATCTTATGCACTTGGAACAGGTTTTCACTCGCTGCCGACACCACAGGTTTTCATTGAACCCGGCAAAGTGTAAATTCGGGGTAACCGAAGGCCGGTTACTGGGCTTTGACGTCTCTCAGGATGGGATCAAACCCCAGGTAGCCAAGGCTCAGGAGATTCTGGATTGGAACCCACCAACCAACTTGAAGCAGCTTCGCAGTTTCCTTGGGCAAACGGGTTTCTTTCGCCGTTTCATCCACAACTATGCTGCACATTCACGGCCTCTGGTAGCTTTGCTACAACACAGTGTTCCATTTATCTGGGGTGAGTCCCAACAACAAGCCTTTGAATCACTACAGCAGTCACTCCGCATAGCCCCGGTACTCCAACCACCAGAACGACAACTTCCTTTTGACATTTACATCACAATGGGTACAGAGGCTTTTCGAGTATGCCTTTGCCAATGTTCACAGCCTGGCAAGCCACCACATGCAACATATTATGCCTCACATTCGTTCAAGGAGACTGAAAAGAAATATGTGGATGCGGAAAAAGAAGCAGTGGCTGTTGTTTACACCTTGGAGCGATTCCGTCACTTTCTCGCTGGAGCCCGTATCCATTTCCATGTCTATTTTAATGTGCTGACCTTTCTTTTACAGCGACCGGTTCATAGTCCTCGTACTTTATCTTGGATTGTGACCATCCAAGAGTTCCAACCAACTTTTCACATGCGGCGGAAGCGTGTGATGGATCCAAGCGAGTTCCTGGTTGCTGAAGCTACCTCCTTTGTGGTCCCAGCAGCATTACAGGATGTTGTGGTGTACCTGGATTCAGGTCAGTTCCCAGCAGATTCCTCACCAGTACAACAAAAGGCATTGGAGATCCGAGCACGGGGGTTTTGCCTTCTTGATGAACACCTTTACAGGAGGACTTCTCAGGAAGTTTTGTTGCGGTGTGTGGGGGAACACGAGGTCCCTGAGCTCCTTCGCGCTTTCCACTCTTGTGCGGGGCATTTCTCGGGACAGGTTACAGCACAGCTTCTCTTGCGTCATGGCTACTTTTGGCCTCGGATTCACCAAGACAGCTTGGCCTATGCAAAGTCATGTGAGCAGTGCCAACGGTTCAACCCCCAGAGCCATGTTCCATGTCTTCCTTTCCAGATCATCACTTCTCCGGGTCCCTTTTTCCAGTGGGGACTTGACTTCGTTGGCCCGATCAACCCACCAAGCTCAAAAGGACAGCGATACATCATCGTGGCGACGGACTATTTCACAAAATGGGTCGAGGCCACCCCTTTGCGACAAGCAGATCAACAGTCTACAGCAAAGTTTGTCTACGAGTACATAATTTGCCGATTCGGAGTTCTCGCAGTTTTGGTTTCTGATCGTGGCAGCGGCTTCCTTGGATATGTGATGCAGCGTCTTCTCCAGCAGTTGCAGGTCAAGCATGTGAAGAGCAGCAGCTATTATCCTGAGTGCAATGGCTAGGCGGAGTCCAGCAACAAGATATTGAAGACAGTCATCTCAAAGCTTGTGGAGGATCACCTAAGGCGTTGGCACGAGCACTTGGTTACAGCGTTGTGGGCCTTTTGGACATCCTTCAAGACATCCATCTTTGCGACCCCATTCTCCCTTGTCTATGGGACTGCATATTTACATGGTTCTGAGACGTTACTGGAAGGTGATCATGCTGCCATTACCTCATTATTAAAGTTAAAGAACTTGGTTGGTTGTACTACTTAGTGGGCTTTGAAGCTTTAAATATATTATTTATATGTTGTTCATCGCTTAGAGAGTTCTATGGCTGATGATGATGCCCTTTCTCGAGCTCCTCTTTCTTCTTCGCTCTCTTCTCATGTTTTTGATAAGTCTGTTATTCCAACATTTATGGATTTTCTAGACAAGGATTCTATGCCATCAGCACACTCAAACTCTCTTGCATAAACACATTTCCAAGACCAATATCATAAGCATCTATATGCAAAATGAAAGGTCGAGTGTAGTTAGGATACGCCAAAATCAAGGGAGTTGTCAATAGCTCTTTGAGATCCATGAATGTCTGCTCACAATTCATAGATTAAATAAAAGATGACGTTAATGACTTCAACAACGCTTGCAATGGTGTAGTTGTGAGACACAAAATCCCTAGGCCCCACAGGGGAGCCGAAAGGATGCCACATGGTAGTGGCTGAGGTAGAAGCCAAATGAGCGTAACACATTTGGACTAAAAGTTTCAACTTGAAAAGTCAAGAGTGGGGGTGAAACTCCCAATGAAGTGCTTAAGGAACGAACACACAGTGAGCAATTAGTGAGTCTCTAGAAAAAGGACATAAGAGGACCAACACATGATATGTAGAAGAGTCCGAGATGGACCCAAGATGGAGTCTAAGATGGACCCAAGATAAAGTCCGAAATGGACCCGAGATGGAGTTGGAGATGGACTCGAGATGGAGTTGGAGATGGACCCGAGATGGAGTCCGAGATGGACCCGAGATGGAGTCGGAGATGGACCTGAGATGGACCCGAGATGGAGTCCAAGATGGAGTCCGAGATGGAGTCCGAGATGGACCTGAGATGGAGTCCAAGATGGAATTGAGACCGAGACCAAGACCAAGACCGAGTCCAAGTCCGAATCCGAGACCAAGACCGAGTCCAAGTCCAAGTCCAAATCCGAATACTAATACAAGTTGTTGGGTGAAAGCCCAAAGCAATCATTCCCCAAGGGGGGAAGCTGCAAGGGGTTCCAAAAGTATAGTAGGGAGAGTGTGGGGGTTGGACCCTAGTGGAGTCAGTTTGGCCAGGAAAGGCTAGTTTGGCCTAGGAAGGCTATACCTAAGTGCTGGGTGATGAAATAACCACTGGGAAGTCCAAGGCTAAAGTGAATACGGACCGACAAGCGGGGTAGCTTGGTGAAGTGTTCAAGAGCCAGCTCTAGTTCCCCTGAGAGATCGAATGGTCGATGCTCCCAGTCCAAGTGTGGGTGGCATTACCTACTTGGATATTTAGCGTGGCTCAATGGAACCTCACTCTAATCCCATGGCTAAAGCACCCAAAGGTGGAAGGCGGGGAGAGTACCCACAAGGCTTACGTAGGGGTACAATGTTCAGAAATGTTGTCCCAAAGTCCCAGACTGTGGAAAGGAAAAATAGTAGTCCTCTGGTATAGTGACCAAGGATACAGTCATGTGGTGAGGAAGTCCTAGAGAACAATGAGACTTAGTGGTCGGGCTTGTGGGCCTTATCCCAGTGGTAGTATTGGTGAACACGGCTATGGACAGAAAAGGGACTTGGTGGGGACTATAACAGGGATATTGGGGAAGGTTGTACCCATATCTGTAGGCATCCTAAAGATGCTAAGGAGTGGATTTAAGATGATCACTCATGGACGGATGGCCCAATCTGTAAGAGACGGGACTATGATATAAGTGATGTCGGACCACTAGTATGACCAAGGTGAATGGGCATGGCCTTAGCATAATGGGTTGATATGTTAGTGGTACCTTAGGGTGTTGATCATAGGATCAGATACGTGGAGCACTTGGACCAAGTGCAAAGGTTGAGTGGCATGGATGCCATTCTCAGGGCTAGCAAGCCCTAAGTCCTAAATGGGACTTATGGAGGTTGTAAATGAGACTCCTCTAAATGGTCAGAGGTTTGGTTAAGTGACTAAAGTAGAATGGAAAATTAGTCGCTTACAATTTGGTATCAGAGCTGTTCTTTAGTCTGACTTTTATTGGTGCTCAAGTATATCACCACTAGTGTTGGCATTGGAAGGTCCTAGGAGTGGGTCTATCTTTTAGGAGTAGAAGGTCAGGAAGACATGGCTCTCCACTACAGTTCATGTGTCAACTTGTAGGTGAGGTGGTGGATAGGCTACCCTTTTATAAATGCTGGAACAAACCCAAAGAGTTGGGGGTGTGCTCAAAGGATGAGTCGGTATTCTCATCATATGGATGGATAGTCTTAAGATGCAAAGGTAGCCCATAGAGAACGAAAAATAATCAAGTGTTGGAGTAACACTTGCAAAGATGAACCTTATGAGTAGGACATGAATACAAGAAGTTGTATCGAGCTGGCACCTCAAAAGTAGAACCTTATAGGTCATCAGATTAGCAAAGTCCAAAAAGCTGAATGACTCAAGTAGAGTCAAGGAATAATCCTACGGGATTGGTAGAAGCATTTGGACTAAGGTGCATTTTGCCCACAAAGAATGGAGAGGATCATAAGATCCAAATATGAGAATAATGGGTATCTCATTGATGGCAGAATGTGCCATGCTAAAGTTGTGGGAAAAAGGTTCCCAGAAGAAAACAACTTTGACACAAAGTTGTGTCTAAATTCTATGATGCAGTACTAATGAATAATTGGCATAAGAGACAATTGTATTGGTCTTGGCAAAGACCTAAACACAAGTAAGAAGTGTCATGAAAGTAGGTTTATGGAGCTAATGGTGTGAAGACACCAAATGTGCCAAAGCATGATGCCTTGAGGTCAAGTTGGCCGATTCATAAGAACCCCTTCCCAAATGAATCCTAAGGGAAATGAGAATGGCATAGCTTAAGCTGGAAGATATGCAATTAAAGTGTGGTGACCAAATAATAATGGAGGTGTGGAAGCACCAACAATGAGTTGTAGAACTTGAAAACTATGAGACAACTAAGCAAAAGGTGCAAAATAATGGATTAAACTAGTAGAAGGTAACTACCTTATTGGGATAAGGAAGTTAAACATAACCCTTATAAGGGATAAATTGCTTGCGATATAGTAAGTCAATGTTGGAAAGAGAATGCTCATTGTCAAAGAAGGCCATTATTGGGACACCCAAACACTCTAAAACACCAGAAAGTGGTATTTGGTGTTATGAGGGCATTAAATAAGGCCCAAGGGACTAAGTCCCTAGCAATGATGGATAAGAGGTGTTATCCAAACATCCAAGGTTGCAGAGATGGGAAAAGTCCATTTACCCGAATTGGATAAAGCCAAAAAAGAATTTTGACAAGACTAGTGATGGGCATATAAAAGCCCATAAGTAGCAATATTAATCCCGATGTGTGAGATTACAAGGTGAGCATACCCGGATTGAGGAACCACTCCCTAGGCTATCAGGTAAGTTCATCCCTATGAATATTTGCTAAAACATGGTAGAAAATGCAAAGCTATCCTTTTAGTCTAGAGGAGAATATCACAAGGAAACATATGAGGCCAAAAAGCAAGTAGTAAAGGGATAGAACTGAACTATAGGAATCAAAGGGCATAACCAAGGGTGGTTATGCAAGTTAGGAGTGAAAAATCAAGTGGGGGCTTGAGCAAGTTGTTATTAGCAACCGTGATACCATGGAGAGTTTAAAATATAGAATTATCCATGTTAGACTATATGGTAATTAAAAAGCTTGTAAAAAGGAGAGGCCTTAGCAAAAAGTTCCTTGAAGGTTCCCAAAGACAATTCTAGGTAGATAAATACCTAGAAAGCCAAAGGTAAATGGTTCATAGTGTACGTGAAATCAAAGTGGCACAACAAAAGCGCGATCTTGAAACTTGCCATGAGGCAAGGCTATCAAGATTAGGGAAGTAGTTCCCGAGTGTTCAAAGAGAGGGCTTTGAACGAAAGTCAATGGTTAAGGACTTTCACGCTTATGCATGAACTATGTTACAGTGGTTGGATGACTTACTAGGTGAGATTGGCAAGTTGGGGGAACAAATACCTTAGTTGAAAGTGCTAACTTCAAAAGGGGCGGCCCATGAGGCCAAGCATAGAGGAGTCTATGCATGATTACAGATTTGTCAAGTGAGAGGACTTGGCAGTGTGGAGGAACTAAGTTCCTAAGTTGTGATTTGTAACACACTTTAAGTATAAGATGGTGCACTGGCGTGAGGAATCATGCCAAGCATCTTGGATGATGCCATCTATAGATGCATATACGGAGGTTAGGTTTGAGTCCCGACCCTCTAGTGCTTGGGTTCGAGTCCCAACTCACTAAGGCATAGTGACGGTTTGGAATATGAGGACACTCATTTTTTGGTGGTTATAGACTCTTAGTAAGGAGACTAGCTTGGGCACACCGCTAAGCAGGGGATGCTCCAGAGTTGTGATGCACGGTTAAATTGCTTAGTGTGAAAACTCGGCATATCTAACTTGAACACTTTAGTGCAAGTGGCACTAAGGACGTAGTGAATGAGATGGGGACACCTAGTTTCAATTGCTATGGACCCTTAGCCGAAAGGGTTGACTTGGGTGCACCGCCAAGTGTGGGGGATGCCCCTAGGGTCATGGTCAACAACTTAAAAGTCTAGAAGACCTAGTACCTATTAGCAAATCTATTAAGTTGCCATGGTGAGATTACTAGGTGATCTTATGGATAAAACAAGGACAAGGTCCTTGTGAGGTTCTGTTGGGGGAAGGAGGGGTGCCTCCCCCAACGCTCGCTCAAACACGAGAAATGCTTCACTGCTCTCTGCAAAAATGCCCCCCCTTGCCCTTGTGAGGCAAGGGTTTTATACAAGGAAGATGGGGAATATTCTGAGGACCAGAATATTCCCTCTCTCTCTCTCACTCTCTCGGTGGCTACGCCCTAACATGCGACCACGGTGGATCGTGTTGGCTCCAGACGCACGTGAACCCTCTGAAGAGTGTAGAGTGTACTGCTGCTACTGATGCCGAGTGCTGGTAGCTGCGTGAAATAGTAGAAACTCTAGAAAACAAAGTGGAAAAGAAAGAAAAGAGGTAGGTGTGAAGTTTGGAAACAGGGAGAAAACCCGGTGGGAAACCCTATAGTCAAACTGGACCCTGAAGTTGAAGAAAAAGTGAAGAAAAAGTGTGAAAAGAGGAGGAAAAATAGGGGAAAAAGAGTGTGAGTACCCAAAGAACTTAACCCGTACCTGGATTTCGGCTCAGGAAAGTGTAATATGCAAATGCAGCCTCTTGATGACTTCCGGTATGCTCCAAGGATTGGCCGAAATTGAGAAAGAAAGAGAGGTAGAAGAGGGGATGCGTTGCCCAAGGGTGGTAAGTGAGGAAATGATGAAAGATGGAGTGATATGGTGGAGCGCCGAGATGGTGGTGGCACTCTGAAGTGGTAGCCATTGATAACCGTTGGCCCGTAGAGTAAGCACTGACCACTCGGAGTAGCCGGTAATCGGTAACCAGTAGCCGAGTACTTGTAATCAGTAACCGGTAACCACCTACTCTCGCTCCTACTCCTGCGCTTGCTCCAGCACCGATATGGTGGAGTGATACGGCGGAGCACTGAGATGGGGTGGCACTCTGAGAAGGTGGCCAGTCTGATGTGTCGGACTGAAGAAGATAGCAGCTGAAAAGGACGGCGTAGTCGCTGGGTTGCCGGTGAAGGGAGGTGGCATGTGTCCACTGAGTGCTGGAGCAGAAGAAAGTGGCTTTGGCTTCTGTGGCCTCGCCTAAAGATCCACCTAGGTGAACAGGTTCACCTAGTTGGAAGAAAGTCGCTCCAGAAAAGCTAGTGCATCGTCGGCAAATGGTCATAAGGACATCTCAGAAACGGCACGTCCAAATGAGGTGGTGTCTTTTGCTGCTAGTGCACGTATGTGTGTCTGTGGTATGGTGTAAACGTGACCTCAAATGGAGATGTGAGGTGATGGTGAAAGAATGAAAGATGCAAGATGGGCATCTAGAGATAAGTCTGGGCAACACTGTTGGAAGTGATTGGTAATGGAATTGTGAGTGTAGATGATATGGAATGAGTGAGGAGAATGTGTGGGGTGTAGTAATGGTAAGGGAAGGGCCAAAGAACCTGGAACATAGACTAAGCCAAGCAAGGAACCTCCATACAAACGGCAATGTAGCCTGAGCACGAAATCCAAGGCATGGGCCATTGTCCAATGGAGAAACATCCTCTAAAAGTAAGAAAAGTAGCCACGAAAGTAAAGTGAAAGAAAGGAAGAGAAAGAAAAAGAAAAAGAAGAGAAGAGGAACACCTCACCGGATGAAGCGTTTGAGATGAGAGTGATTGTGAGCGTGTGGGAGCTCATGTCCATCAGCATCAACTAGCATATATGCTCCACCTCCGATGTGTCGCTGGACAAAGTAGGGGCCGGTCCAGCGAGGGGAGAACTTCGAAGGTGGCGTGAACTCCTTGAGTAGAACGAGATCGCCATCCTCGAATGGTTCGGCAGACCGCTGGTGATCGATGACTGACTTGATCTTCTACTTGCCTCAAAGGAGATGTTCAGTCATGGATTGTCGCTGTTCTTCCAAGGCAAGAACCTCCAAGTCACGTGCATGAAGCTTGTCCTCATCGCTAAGCTGCATCGCTGTTGCATATCAAAGTGAAAGTGAGAGTGATGGCACCTGGATCTCCACTGGGAGCACGGCCTCTTGAAGTTTCTCAAAACCCCAAACTGTGCTTGGTTAGCACCATCTCATTGTATATATAAACTGTACATTACAACTAACGAAGGCAAATCACTCCACGATAAAGAAGGAGTGTTTAGCAAGTTATTGTATTTGACATTTAGTGTCCACAAGATGTAAAACAAGATTTACCTTCTCTTGATGAGGTTCGTGAGGCTCAAAAGATTGAGCCATGGACTCGAAGGTTTGAGATGGGTTTAAAAATCCTGCATCACTTGCTAATAACTTGTCATTCCGACATTTACATTCTCAATATCGTTTTGAAGACGACCTTATTTATTTTGTAGGGACAAATCATGATGATCATTTACAACTAGTGGTGCCTTTAATATTTATTCCATGGTTTCTCCATACCTACTATGATTCTCCTATTCTAAGTGGGAATATGGGACATCATCGTGTGACCAAGAAGCTGCACAAGTCTTTCTATTGGCCGAAAATGCAACATGATGTAATCTGGTATGTGCATAGTTACATTTGGTGCCATGCTCATAATACTCCCCCTCATGCCACAAAAAGATGGTTGGAGTCAATTGCAATTTCTCATTTATTTGAGTTGGTGGTATTTGATCTTATGGGAGCTTTTCCACGATCGACTGTTGGCAATAAGTATGTTATTATTACTTTTGACTACTTGACTCGCTGAGTGGAAGTTCATGCTCTTGCTAGTGCCTTTACAATTGTTATTAGGTACTTCCTTCTTAATTGTGTGGTGTTCTAGCATTCTTATCTAGAGCAGATTCTTTCAAATAATGGTCCCACATTTATGGCTAAGGCATTTCATGTTTTGACATCTTGATTGAGGATATGCCATGCTTTCATGAGTGCTTATCATCCACAAACATATAATTTGGTGGAACAGCTCATTCAGATATTCAAAGGGATGATCATAAAGTATGTAAACTTTCAACATTCGGATTGGGATGGTTATTTACTATTTCTTCGGCATGCATATGTCATAAAGGTGCAGAGTTCTATTGGTGCTTCACCATATAAACTCTTATATGGTCATGATCTAATATTACCAACGGAGTTGAGTTTAACTTCACAATTACCACGAGTTACCGATGTTAGGTTGTAGGATCAATATTTGACAAGCATTCTTTCACTTGTCCAAATAGAGTTTACTGAACACTTGGGCCACGTAAAAGTGGGACAACAATGCCGCTACAACTCCCATTATTGTCCACATATGGAGTATAAAGTGGATAAGTTGGTGTTAGTCTATTTTCCCCATTTTACAGTATGTAGTTTATCTAAAGGCTCTTTGCTCAGTGGAAAGGACCGTATTGGATGTTGCAGTAAGTTGGACCGCAAGTTTATGAGGTTCGGCATAACATCTAGCAAGCCAATCCTCTAGAAATTATGCATATACAGTGGTTGAAACACTTCGTACAAAGTGATTAGGAACAATTGGTACCACTTACATATCCACCAATGCCTCCTCTTAATGTTCCTCTAAATCCCACCCTGATGGTCTTCCATTATTCCGAGAGAAGAGGATGATGTGAGGTCTAAGTGTATAGCTACGATGCCATATACTAATATTAGTATAGTGGGATTTTGGTAGCTGTCGGAGTGGTTTCAATCCAGACCACTCACTCCTGTATATAAGCTAGGGTTTTTGGGTTAATTGACATACAACACAAATTTTAAAAGAATAAAAGAAAAAAGAAAATCAAGCTTGTTCACAATATAGTATTGGGAACAAAATTCCCACTTTGGATCACTATCACTAAGCTGCTGTGCATAAAGCTACTAAGAACCAATATGAATGAAATAGTCTATGAAGTAATGGAAAGGGACATCACAGACATACAAATGATGTCCTGAGATGGTTCTCTATCAGAGACCTTGTTGGACTAGAGTTAGTGCTAATCTCCTTATCTTTGTCCAAGACTCCCATCCTCTGCAGTAATGCTGCTCCAGATTTGGGCAGCAAATTATCCCCTGATTGTGAAATGGTAGGCCCCTCCGCCGCTGCTACTGCTGGTGCTGCTAGTGCCAGCTCCATCTTGCTTGCTTGCTGCTGTCACCCGAAGCTTCTGATACTAGCTCGACCGTTGCTCACTTCCTCCTCCTACGAGGAAGAGCAACAGGAAGAATTGGAACAGAAACCCATGAATAGAAATTCAAGAGCAGAAATTCTTTAAGAGAATATGCTATAAGCCCTATTTTGTGCTGCATACTAAAAGGAAGAAGTTGACGACTTGAACACATGCATATCGTGATACCACTTCTGCATTCTCTCTCGAATTCTCTGCAGCATTCTCGCAATGACACGAGACTCGATGGACAGCCAGCCTGAAATTTCTTGCTTGATCCTTCTCGGTAGCATGCACTTCCTAGCTTTCCTCACCCACTTCTTGTACTATTCTTCTTGCTTCCCAGGCTCTCAACAAAGTTAATGTTGATCTTCATAGTCTCATCAGCCTGAGTGATGCCTTCCATCTCCATGGTCTGGAACATGCCATAGTTGATGAGGTTCTCCAGCTCCAACTCAAGCTGGTCTTTCATGAAAACCCCACTAGTCCGAAGAATGACAAACTTGAAAAAGGATCCTTGCCATTGAGAGTCCTTTTGCTGTGCTGATCCATGAGATCAATGTTGGAAAACTTAACATGTAACTTTATTTACCCTTTGGAGAACTCAGAGTGGGTGGTCAACCTTGTCCCTGCCTGCAAGGCAAATGGAAAACTCTTTTTTTTTTCTTTGAGAGATGATTTGGCATGTCCCTTAGTTGACAACTCCATGTACTTTTTGTTGGGGCTGAGCCAGCTTACTGGTGTTGTGAGGCTGACTTTATCACCATGAGGATGAAGCCTCCAAATTCACCACCACCAGCAAGATCATAGCAAAGCTAGAGAGGCTAGAGCTACATTTTTCTTAAATCCACCATTGCCATTGTTAGGCTTTAGCTTTTGCTGTTGCTGGCAAGATGGAAACGAGGATGAGTAGGTGATTGTTTCGATGGCTCAGTGATGCCCTATTGTAACACACATGGTTTTTACCCTTTATCCTATAGTGATTTACCATCATGGAACAAAACTTAAACCCTCCATGTACCACATGTCACATGCCATGTGTCTAAAGGACAATGGTGCGGAACCCAAGTTTTAGGGCCTTAGGCCACTAAATGAAAGAACTGTGTCAAACTCCTAAGCATGAAGCCAAGGAGTGAAGATACTAAAACATGGAGTAACTCTCAAGCATGCAACCCAAGGAGCGAAGGGATAAGAGTACGAAGCGACTTAGAACAGTCATAGAGTATCCAACATCCTAATGTCAAGACCAATATGCAAAACGGAGCCAGACAGAGTTTGATGCTATTTTAGCATATTGGTGGCCTAACATGAGGATATGGGTGCTCCACCAACTAGTATAGTATGGAACTTAGGCTTAGACCCAAGTCAGATGCAGAACAAAAACAGGCATGCAAGCGGGAGCTAGACTATATCTCATGTTGGTCAGCCATACCCGACTTACCCACTACCCTTACTATATAGTTGGTACATTTGGAACCCCCACCCCCTCCTTGAGGAACATATGTTTTGGGTTTTCACCTTTAGTACCAGGAGTTAGTCTCTGGAACAAACTTGAAATTAAATATAGAATGTCCCTAAATTGTGAATTTGGACATGGGACGAACATCATTCAATCTTTACATTCCATAGATATGCCAAATGAGCAAATCTAAATGCTTTCCATAAATAGCATTTGGGACCAGAATAAGATTAACATAAAATAAAGAGGGTGTTTGATAGATACGATAAGCTATTATTTAGTTATATTGAGGGATTAGTCTCAATACCTGAGGGTTCTTGTCAAACTAATGCAAGATAGAGCAAAAGAGAACTAATAAGCTGGGCTAAATATACTTAGCTAAATAAACACTTAGGAATTCCGTCCTTATGTTCGTTTGGCCAAATATAGATGTAAAGTCCAATTTACTAACATTTGAACAAAAGGGACTGATAAAAGGTTTAATAATACCAATTTTTTCCTGTCGTGGTAGTAAGAAGAGAGTGTTGTAAGAACTAGTCGATAAGTAATTTTTGATACCCAAAATCACATTCATTCGTGACATTCATATATGGCAGCCACGAATCCACTCTCCGCCACTATCAAAAATGGCAGCCACGAATCCACTCTCCGCCACTATCAAAAGAACTGGCTCTTTGTAGCAAAGCCTGAACCCCCATTGGAAAAATAAATATACTAAGAGTTGAACTCAAGACCTCCCACTTACTAAACAAGTGCTCTAACAAACTGAGCTATGAAAGCAGATTTGGAAGATAGATAAATACAAGATAATTCGTTACTTTTTAGCTAACAAACTTGCACCACTTGTCCCAGAGGCTGGACCTCTTTTTATCTCACAGGTCCAGTGTTTGGGAGAAGGGTCTCCACAATTGGTCCAATCTCGAAGAGCTCCTTAAGCTTGAATTCACCATGTGACCAAGCACTTGTTTTGGAGGTAATTTCTGCTTTAAATATGTGGCTGCATTTATATAGTTAGAATGACTTTCAGTCTTCATCACCACAACTTTTGTATTACATAATATGTTTATATAATCTCAAACATATAACAAAATGCCACTTTTGCTATCAAAGGAGCAGAACCCAAATCCAAATGCCCTTGCAACACTTCTGCTAAGCATCAACATTGTCTTGAATGCACCAGTGCAAGAGGAACCATTTTCTTGGCCTGGTGATAGTTTTCACTGGCACTTGCTCTCACCCTCTCATCAATCACATCGAGAAAGTTTCCCTTCTCCACCTGGTTCCCCAAGTTGGAAAAAACCGGCTCTCCTCCGGCTGAGTGTTGTCCCCAGAGTTCACAGCCTTTGAGAGATCAATGTTCCTGCGACCCCCAATTAGTTCCAAAAGCACCTTTCCATAGCTGTAAACGTCGCATCTCTTTGTAGCCATGAAATGTGTGAGCCATTCGGGAGCCATGTAGCCTGGAGTGCCACCTATTATCGTCATGACCTGCGTCTCATTGCAATTCTCAAGCAGCTTGGCCATCCCGAAGTCCGCCACCTTTGCGACAAACTCTGTGTCCAGCAGAATGTTTTGGGGCTCCCGGCTGTCCAAGTGCAGTATGGGCTCCCTGCATTCCTCGTGAAGATACGCAAGTCCTTGAGCCGTGCCAAGGGCAATGTCGATCCTCTGCTGCCAACTGAGCCATAAATTCTCTGAAGTTTGCTCGAAAAGCCATTTGTCGAGTGATCCATTGGGCATAAATTCGTACACCAGCAGCCACTGTGTTGCTCCTTCGATGCAAAAGCCACAAAGTTTGACAATGTTTATGCCTCCAGTTCCAGCAATCTCGGTTTTCACAAATTGTTTTGCCCCTTGAGTTCCACTGTAGTCGAGCTTCTTGACTGCCACAACTCTACCATCGCTCAAAACCCCTATTTGTAACAGATCCCAGCTTTGTGCTATATCCTTCTGTTGCAGTATCCAATGCAGTATATGAGAATCTCTGGGGCAACCGGCCTTGCATACTAGCCAGCAATGCTTCAATCTCCTTTGCCGGATTGAACTTGAGCTTGCACTCATGAAACGAAAGAGCACATACCGCTAGAAAGCAGAGGACTATCAAAATGCAACTCATGGTAAGAGTTATAATATAAAGTGTCAGTGGATGGTGAGGCTTCAGAGTTTTGATGATAAGTGTCATCTCTGTAGAAACTCCCATATATATCATAGTCAATGAAGAAGCAGTCCTTGGTATCGCCATTGAAAATAAGTGACATACAGCTGCTACAATTCATAGAAAAGCAGGCTTTAGTGCAGTTGTCTAGAGAGGAATTCCTTTGGTTGGGTTGCATGAATTCAGTTCTATAATATCCAATACCAGGAAACTTGTGTTTCATCACAATGTAGTGTTGGGAGAACTCAAAATTGGAGCAAGAACTTAAATCAAAATTAGATAGACAAAGTTATCACCCTTCAAGCAGCTTCAGCTTCCATTGTGGGTATTGCAGATCTCATATGGAGAACAATCCTTACATGCAGGATTTCCTGGCCATGATTTGATCTAGTTTGTATAGTCCGTTAGCTGAATATTTTTTCTCCATTGATTTCTTCATACTTGGAAGATGTGATGCTCCCATTTGAATCAAATTCATTCATTCATTCATTAACTGTTCACAAGGTCTTGTGGTATGAGACCAATGGATTATAGTAAACTGTTTTGATGATCTCATGAAGCATTAGTTGGCTGAACTTCTCCAGGTCTTCTGCCACCAAGCCTTCTGTCCCTGCCCTGGACTTCACTGACCTGCCTGTTGCCCCTCCTGATGCATCTTGGGTTGGAAATTGAGTACTTGATTCATTTTAATGATAATGATTGGAGAGGGTCAAATTACTGCCAGTGTACAGAAGAAAAGTTGAGGTAGAGCTTACATGTAGAAGTAAATCACCATGCTTGATTTGCTTGGTGTTGGAAGTGTCCTTCTTGTAGAAGTTTAGTAGAAGAAATCCAAAACAGTCCCTCGTCTTGGACAATAGCTTGAGTCTCATAGTCATTCCTAATTAGGCCCATCCCTGTTGTGAAAATCTGGGCTGGGAGGAGAAATTATGAGGGAAAATCGAAACATTGCCACCAGAGTTTTGTAACACTAGGGAAGCTGCATTTTCCAACACTACGCCAAGGGCAAAATAGTTTCCGAAGTATAAAGGATACAAGTGAGAAATTCCCATTGTCACTGACAATATCTTTGTCCCTGGCCTCAAGGCCTTCTGTGGTGTTCATAAAAACCGAATAATTGTTGCCTGCCGTCGATAATACCAATCAGGTGGAAGCTCATACCTCATGCTTATGAGAATCACAGGGAAAAGGAGCAATAGCAATAACAGCACCATTTTTGCATTGTGTTGCATGAGAAACTCTGGATAGGGTTAAATCACACCGAAGTCAACAATCTTTCGCGAAGAAACAAGGCCGAGCATCAGAAATACGTTATGAAGCGATGCATCTAGATGCTTTGAAAAATGGTCAATCGGTTTGAAATAGAAATACGTTGAGTTTCTAGGTTTAGCCAAACACGTTCTTTGAAAAATGGTCAATCGGTTTGAAATACGTTTAAATCGTTCATATGGCTCCGTCCATGTAAATGAGCATGGGGTGCACGGTTCTATGTCCAGAAGAGAAGATTGCCACAACAATCATCACCTTGCTTTGTTTCTCCTGCCTGGGTGAGAGTTGGCCGAGGCAAGTGGCGCAAGAGCTGGCGAATTTTGGCGGGTCATGATGTCGCGTGGGAGAGGGTTGGTTGCAGCATCTTCACGGTGGGATCTTGTAGCTTATTTGCTTGACGAGGCAATCCGGCCCTTTTTTCTTTTGCAGCTATCTTGGATCAAGAGAGCTTTTGATGCGCTTCTCAAGAAGTGGGTGAATGACTGTAGGCTGGGAGCAATTCTTGGATCGCAGGCTAGGGCAAGAGGCAAGAGCTGGCAAAGATCGCGCATGGGGCTACGTGGTGTGTGTGATAAGTATGGAAGCCAGTGGTAGAGTCTTGTTTCTGGGGGAGTCTGACTTCCAAAACAGTAGTGCAAGAGGTGGACTCTGCAGCGAGCCTGTATGGCGATGCCACCAGGAGCAGCTCAATCGTTGGAGGATAGTTTGCCGGACGACGGTTGACTGGCAATTGATTCCTCAAGGCATGTAGCCGAGCACCATGGTGGAGAGGAGCAACTCGAGCAAGAGGAACTTGCCAAGATGGAGAGGACTGTTGCTCAATGTGATAATAGTTGTTATTATTTGGTGCAAAAAGACAAAGATTTAGTCAGTCTAGATTATGTTATGCCACCTCTTGAAATTCCTCACCATTCAACCACCTCTGAACTACCTCAAAAGCTCCACTACATTGCTGGTCCACTAACTTCATTATGAGCCCTAAGGTAAATTATAATATATCCTTGAGCCTCCTTTTGACCGACGTTGACCATGTGGTCAAAATTGGTGCTTAATCGCACTTGCAAGCCCATGCTGGCAAACACAAGCTCACTCGGTGAATGAAGCTCTGTAGAAGAGTTGAACCTACTGCTCAAACTCTTGCTCCACCATGGACGACTCTGGGGAATCCTTAGCTTGTTCACGGCGTGAGCGGAAGCACAACCTGTCATAATCTTCGCTGCTGGTCAATATTGCTCCGAGATCGAGCATCCTGCTGACCAAATTCTTATTTCACTCGCGAAACTGCCAAGCATACAACTTGCTAGAACTATGGCCATCCTCGTATGCAGGACTTGGAGACGCAGCTTCAAACAACTCCAATCCTCAAAGCTTCGATTCCACAGTCGAAAAGCGCTAAAAGAGGAGGGAAAACCCTAGCATTTTAAATGAGGTTTCTAGCATATTCTCTTAAAGAATTTCCGCTCTTGAATTGAGAGCACACACACGCTTTAAGGGTTTCTCGTCTTTCTCTCTTTCCTTCCCGTTAAGCGGCAGTGGCCATGGGAGGAGGAAGCGAGCAGCAGTCGAGCTGGTACCAAAAGCTCCGGGGGACAGCGGCGGGCAAGAGAGATGGAGCTGGCGCTAGCAACAGCAGCAGCGGCGGCGGCGGAGGGGGCTACGATTTGACGGTGAGGGGATCAGTCGCCGCCGAGAAGAATGCCACCACTAGAGCGCCCAAATCTGGAGCAGCATTGCCCCAGAGGATGGGTGTCTCGGACAAAGATAAGGAGATTAGCAGTAGCTCTAGCGCAGCAGCAGGGTCTCTGATAGAGAACCATCTCAGGAGCAGGAAGGAGCCTCCCTGGGACCAGGATTTCTCCTCAATGTCTAGCTGCCGCAGTGATCTCGACGGGAATAATCCAGGGCGGCGATCATCCAACAAGGGCGGCGAGGAGGAAGATCACGACGCTCTTCCCCCTTTGCTCAGGAATCCTCATATCGCGGAATTTGACATCGTGGAGGCGTGCTCCACTTCTTCTTCCGACTGCTGCTCCGATCCAGGGGGAGAGAATGGGGAGGAGGAAGAGGGCGATTGCGATCTCGACCTGGCCGGCTCATGCAGCGGCCACGGCGGTGGCTGGGCGAGAAAGAGGAGGAATCACAACGACAACAGCTTCTCTGCATGCTTGCCGTCGGAGATCAAGGGGGTGGTGGCGGACAGCATCCCGCTGGTGAAGTACTCCCACAATCCCTACCAGGACTTCCGGGACTCGATGCTGGAGATGATCCGGGAGAAGGGTCTCCAGCAGTGGTGCGATCTCGAGGAGCTCTTGTTCTGCTACTTGAGCTTGAATTCGCCCGAGCACCACGAGGTGATCAAGCAGTCCTTTTCGGATGTTTGGCAGGATCTGGGATCGTCATCGGCTCGACTAGTTGGTCTTGGAGAGGAGGATTGAAAAGCCACCCCCAAAGGTAGCTCTTGCTCTTTTTTTTTTGCTTTTTCTTTGTGTTCTTGCCTTTTCCTTCTTTTGTTTATCGCATCGTGTGCCATGAATGGGGGCTCGGATCGTTGGCATCATTCATTCAAGAGAATAGTTTCTTTTTTCGTGGCAAATGTGGGTGGCATGGCATGTGCTTGGATGTTTTTAATTGTGGCATCGCTGCTCACAAACATTGTGGTGTGTGCCAGGTGATCTCTGCTTTTCGTGACCGGACAGATGCGATGCGAGAAAAAAGGAGGCGAGTGCGCAGCGAGCTGAGCTAGAGCGGCATTAGCAAGCAAGCAAGCACGCAAGGTACCTCTTTTCTTCCATCCCTGGGCCGGGAACAGAGAGGAAGAAAAGGAGAAAAGTTTCGTGGAGAAGCGTTCTTAAATGGTGCCAGAGCGAGCAGCGGCGCAGTCCGTCCGTCCGTGGTGGCCAAGAGAAAAGAAGAAAGGAAAAGTTGGAACTGGCACATAGCAGCAGGCAGCCAACCAAGCGAGCTCTCCATCAATTCGGGTGCGCCATTTGCGACGAAAAGCTAGCGAGCAAAGAAGAGATCGATCGATCGATCAACCCGATCAAAGAAGCAGCTCTTTCGACTGGAACGGGGTAACCACAGCAGCGGTGGCGATCACTCGCTCTCAGCGACAGTTTCGTCTCGTTGCTTTGGAATCTGGACACGCAGCCACTTTGATCCATCCGGGGAGGGAGCATTCATAGCCGTGAAAGCGAAAAGGGGGTGAAGTGATCTCTCAAGCTGGTTGCTGCTGACCAGTGGAGGCGAGTGTACTCTCATCTATTGCGCTACAGTATAGTACACAGGACTTGTGCCCAGTGTCTACTCGCCTCCCTCGCAGCACTCACTCAAGTCATGCTTTTTCCTTTCGATTCTTTTCTCTGTGCTGCTGTGACTGTGAGCCATGGCGGAGGCATTCATTAAAATCTCTGCGCGCTCTCGACGGCGACCGAGTGAGTGAGAGCTCGACGGCGACATTGGCGGAGAGATGAAAGCAACGTTTTGATGGACAGTAGCTATAGCTGCGCTGCCACTCTGCGGGAGTTCTCTCCAGAGGGAAGCGAGAGATCTCCTTTAAGGCGTCCGTATTAATACGATATACTATCTCGCCACCTACGCTTGGCAGCGCGGGAAACCGCCGGGCGTTTGAAAAGAAAGGGAAAGGACCAGCTTGCTACCTTTTTTCTTGATTGTATAAACAAAGTGCTGGGCAGGTTCTCGAGATTCCGGTGATATTCTTGGGTATCTATACGTTAACGGGTGAGAGATCCGCTGGCAGCCAGCCGAGATGTTATTAATGAAGCCAACCACGACACACATTTTGGAGCGCCCATCCTAATCATGACGCAATCGACCCGGATTTTCAGCTGGGCTGATCAAGTCAAGAGTTTACGAGATTCTTTACTTTAGCTCAAAACTGTGAAGGATGGTTGATTGATTGGACGAAGTGTATATATCGTTCGTAGCGTTTGACTTTTTATTGGTGGTTCCTTTGTGTCTTTTTTACGTATCGATCAAGTACCTGTGATCTGGAAGAGCACAGAGCGAGGAAGGATGTGACTATAGAATCTTAGAAACGAGGTTACCTTTTAACCTCCAAACCCTCGCAAAACTTCACAGAAGTCAAGCTCCCTGTCAAGCTCCCTGCTGTGAACTTTCTTTGGCTTTCACCCAGTGAGTCCAGCCTCGGTTGATCTCTCGGCTGCTGCCATCGAGTCTGAGAAGATGCAAAAACTGGTGTTCTTCGTCGCCGGATTGGTCCGCTGGAGAGAATTTAGCTGCCATCGATTCCACGCAGTCGTCGTGCTTGCACTCCTGCTTGAATTCCAGGATGATCCCGCGGAGCTCGTGGCTGTTTGCGATGTCAGCCGGGAGGCTCTAGGATTTTGTAAGGATTAGTAGATCTGCTAGAGCACGAGAAATGTGATTCTAGTACCTCCATCATCCAGCCTATGTACGCCACGTTGTTCACATGTTGATTCATGTCGAGATCCGCCCGTCTCGGCTGCATTATGGAGAGTTTAAAGCCTCAAAGCAGCAACGTTTAAGATAGCACCACGACAAGACACGATTTACCTTGAGCCCGGTGATATGATGCTCTGCGTTTTCCAGTTTCGCCAGTTGGTGCTTCTTGTATGTGGCATGATCTTCTGGGAACGAAAATCTAAAATGCAGAAACAACATACGAACGGCGTCACGCTTGCGACATAAACAGCTGAATCCCGACCTTGGAGGATCTAACGCGTATTGGTGATATTCTCCCCTGATCTCTTCATTTATTCTTGCAAATCGCCTTGTTTCTTGATTCATCATCACCCAGGTGCTGCACAACAACAAAAAGGGAAAAAAAAGAAAGAAAAACCGTTTCGCTATAACAAAGAATCGATACTGCAAAAAGACAAACCTGGTAGCTCGACCGAGTGTCAACCCGGTATTGACATCCTTTAACAGCCAATCGCGTCGGGTCCCATTTCTATTCTCCTGGAACCATGTTTGGGCTTGCACGGCGTCACCCCTGTAAGATCAAAAGCTCTGTCACAGAAAAGAAAAACAAAGCACGCAGTTTTACCAACCAGTTTGGATAATCGTCCATTTCGATGTGCATGCGAACAGTCACCCAGATGAGATGATGCTTTCGCATCGATAAAGTTGTCGCGAATCCATCCGTGGAAAATCCAAGTGTTCTCACTTGGTTACAAGCCACCTCCTAAAATTCTCAAAAAGCTCTTGACAAGCGAAGAAAGGAAAGAATTTCCATACCTGGAGAAGATTTGCGATGGTCTGGATGGACGCCTTCTTGTTCGTGCCCACCTCGTAACAGCGTATAGTAAAATTCTCACTGTAGAGAATCCCGAAAGGTGGATCATCGCTGGCACCGCTGCTGAGATCCTTGGTCGGCGTTGGGATCAGCGTCGCAGCTGCGACGCCGTTGCTGCTCACAGCCGAATCGGACCTTAGATCGATCGCGGAGGCTATAGCTCGCCTCCCACGCCATGCAAGAGATGGAGATTTCTCCCTGCGCTGCTGCATTCTACAAAAGGAGGAGGTGGAGCAGGAGATTTCTCCCACTCCAGCGCCTAGAGCGTTCACCTGAGCCGCATTCCTCACAGCAGGCATTGCGATCTCCATCGCCGCTCCTCCCGTGAGCGTCATCGATCGATCGACGCCAGCGCCAGGCGTCCGCGCGTCTTGCTCCTCTCTCTCTCGCCCTCCGCAAGGAATATATTGCAAATCCCTTCCAACCCCTACCGTACACGTGGACGTCGCGTGTTCGATCCCAAACCCCTCTCTCTCCTTCCTCTCTAGGGTTTCTTTCACTATTACTTGGAGAGCTCCTGCTATGGCGATGACGATCGAAGGTTTGGCGATTTGAGATTCCATCCCTGGTCATGTAGCTAAGATTATAGCACGGATTCTTGCGCGCTGTGGCACTGGCGATGGCGATTGATTCGGCGTCGCCGAGAGCAGTGTGAGTGTTGTTCTCACGGGCACAATGGCAGACACTTCAGCTTATTTTCTCGCGTGCTTGCACCCCTGTAGGCTTGCTGGACTGGCGTTCATGTTTTCTGTGGGAATTATGATGCAAATCCTGGTGAGTAGATGGAAGATTTCTCTCTGGTGGATTAAAACTCGTTTTCTTTCACAGGCTTGTGCCTTGTACAGCAATTGGTGGCCAATGCTCACAGGTACCTCGATCAACTTTGGAAGTTCTTTGCTTTGATTCTTCTTCTCCAGCTCTCATGTACGTGATGGTTCCAATGCCTTGCTTGTTCTTCGGAAGCTCTTCGTCCGAGTCGCTTCTATCTGTCGGCGATGCTACTGGAGAGTAAGCTTCTCTTTTTTTCTTCCTCTCTAGAGAGCTTACCTGGACTGTTATAGCTGGGCTGATGCTGCAAAGTTCCTGACGGGATTTTCAACCGTGGGAAGCATTGCGATTCCGGCCATTTTGCGCCATGCGATGTTGATAGAGATCGGCGCCATGTTTCTCGCTTACTCGTCTTTCATTATTTTGACGAGCACCGTCATCTTGTTCCAATACGTGACGCGCGAGAGCGAGTGGTAGTGGCAGCAAGCTGTAACATTTGGAGGTGTTTATGTAAGATATCAAGATTCGTGATAGTTTTTCCTCTTTGTTGTTTATGAATTTCAGAGAGAACCACCTCAATCACTTCCTTGGCTTTGAAGTAAGACTTTCCTGCAAAAATGTGTAAGAAGTCAGTCGGATGTTTTGAAACAATAGCCATCAAGTTGCCTGAAAACTCGACGGATCAGCTACTTGGGCTTCTCAGGCGTTCTTGCTGGTGGCGTTTGCTCTTGCTGGAAAGCGAGCGGTGGTAGAGGTTTTGCAGAGATGTTCTTGTGGGAAAATACCTTGATGAGCTCTTCCTGCTGCTTTAGAAATTCCAGTTTGCGCCGGCGCTCCTCAAGCGTGTCCTCGCTGGGCAGCACTGTGACACCGACCGAGTCCACCACTTCGTCTGGAAGCGATGACAGTGTCGCTTGGACAGCTTCTGCCGGTTTTAGTTTGTCCGGGACGAACGCCCTGCAAGAAAAAACAATGACACAGCCGGAAACGAAAGGTAAAGTTTTTACCTGGACAAGATGAGGAGCGAGGATGGTACTGAGTGATCTAGTGACAAATCAAGCCAGTTGCTTAGCTGCAGAAAGCTCTCTTCAAACTTAAGACGCAGTTTTCTTAAGAAAAATAGAGACTTTACCTGTGCTTTCATCTCTTGTGGTGTCAAAGAAACAAGCATTCCTCGTTCCCGGCAAGCAGCTCGAAGCTCGGGTTCCGAAAGTGAGTCTATTCCTTCCATTCTGATTAGCCGGTCATCGGATTTGATCCTGGAAGTAAGGAGCTACACTGCGTAAGCTTGAAGCTACTGCTAGCTCTTACCATGCCAGTTTTTTGCGAAGAGTGTAGCGCAGATACGCATCCGTCCCAAATGGTCGTAAGCCCATGTATTTACACATGCTTATCAATCGCGGCCTGCGTTTACAAGGAAAACGTTTAAACCTTTGGTGCAGGAAAATCACGGCTCAGACCTGCTGATGTTGTCCAAAGTCAGTTCGTCATTGAAGAGCTTTGCAAATCCCAGTATGTCCGCGTTTTTTATGTTTTGTCCAGTGCGGACCTGCCAGAGACAAAGCATGTTCCATAAAACCAGATGACAAAAAATATTATTCGCGAGGACCTTGGTCATAAAGTCGTCAAGATTTTTGGCGGTTTTCTGAATATCTTCTCCCCGTTTGGATTTGAGCTCGTCCACCATTTCCAGTAACGCATTCTTTAAGCCTTTCGCGTGGCGAAGCCGTGTTTCCAATCGTTTTGTCAACTCCGCCTGAAAAAACAGAACTAGACTGATTGTACGTTGGCGCAAAAGATATAAAACGGACCTCCTGCTTCAACTTGTCCTGGAATGTTGATGGTAGCATGTTGGGGAAGACCTTGAGAAGAACTGGCAGTAAGAACTCCATGAAGGGCACGATGACGATAATTATGAACGGGACTAAACGAGCAATGTCTCCTGCTGTCCGCCTTAGTTGGAGCTGTTCTCTTCGGCTTAGCTTCTTACCACCCGAGAGCTGGACGAGAAGCCTGGTGGAAATCCGGATCTCCGCCCATAGCAACTTACTTCCAACCCAATAATGTTGCAACTCCAGCCACACAGTCGTCTTTGCTTTCTTGAGCCACTTTGCCCAGTCCTCTCTGGAGTAAGCAAACTATTAAGAAAATCAAGGAACTAGCACTAACAAAAAACCTTGCCTGCTCATCGAAGCCATGTTTCTCAGTCCCGAACCGATCCTCACAAGCAGATTCCATGTCTTTTGCAGAAGGGTCTTCTTCTCCAACTTATCCGGCAAAGGATCGTCACTAACTTGGAGTTCTTCCACTGATGCCACAAGCCTCTTGCGCCACTTCCTCGCCTTTTCTTTCTCTTCCTCACTCGCCACCTTCCTATCATTTCTGGAAGAAGCATCGGAGGAGAAAAATAACAATGGCGGGAGCCGAGCAGCAGCTCCATCCTTGAAGCCATGAGGGACACGAAATCTTCCCTGGTCTACTCTACGAAGCTCGACTCTATATCCATGTTGCTGCTGCTGCTGCTGCTGCTGCTTATCCCTTCCACCATTAGAAGACACAAGACAATCGAGCAAACTGGGAAGAGCTCGATATCCGGAGTTGTGTGGAGGGACGTAGCGAAAGCTGACAACAGTAGCGTTCCTGTGCTGTGCTAATCTTCTCACGGCAAAGCTGAGGCTCCCAGCAACACGGGCTTCCATGAGAAATCCAGCAGCACGGCACCAAAGCAAAGCTGCCTCCCATTAGATCGTCGAGCAGTAAAAATCCAAATCTTGGTCCAGCCGTCCCGGGAAGATGGAAGGCCAAATGGCTGCTTGAATTCCCGGAGCAAACTAAACAAGGAGTCGTGACCATCTGGATCCAAAGTCTCCGATGTGGCACGGCCATGTCACACTAGCTAAGCTGCTGACAAGGTATTTTCTTACTTGCAATAGCGGTCGGCTTTCTTCTTCACGCGCTCGTCCAGAGCCGCCTCTCGCGATGCCGATTCCTTCGCAGACGCCGCGACAGCCGCGGCCGCGGCAGCAGAAGATTTCGGGATCTCATACCCGAATCTCTTCGTCTCCACAGGGAAGAGCTCCTCGTATTTCTTACTCTTCTTCCCATCCGGCGCATGCCCTATCCCTGTGTCGATCTCATAGCCCCCGGATTCCTCCAGTGTCTTCCCTGCGCCGGATTCTTCCTCCTCCTGCGCCTTGGATTTCTTCTTCTTCCTCTTCTTCGCGATCGGCCTGTCGGCCGCATTGGCGCCGAGCTTGAGCGAGAGCTTACCTCCCTTGACGCTCTCGTAGGCGGACGATGCCATCCCTAAGAACCCTAAAATTTAGGGCTCTAGATTCTTTAACCCTTGAATCTTTAGACATCTACTTCGGCATAACTTGCCAGTGGCTGTATGTTATAAACCACGTAAATGTGAAACTAAATGTTGAAATAAAATATGTAACGAAAGATTCTATAATATCCTATTATACACTACTTGTACAGATCCTCTATCTGGCTTGGTGTGTGATAGCCCAAAATGTATTGTCCTACTCAAAAATATCACTGAAGTTGATGTTTTAACAGGCTTTAACACTACCACACATGGAGAATATACTTGGAAATATGATATTCCTTGTAGGATGAGTGGCCAATCAATCGATCCGACACGCCACAGAGGACAATGTTGGTGTGATACACGATTTTGTTGTGTTGTTTGCTAGTTTCTTATTTCATGGCTGTGGGTGAAACAAACAAAGGCCAACGCTCATAGAATATTCTTAGAATTTTTCAGTTGGTCGTGTTGTTCTCCTTTCATCCATTAATAGTAGTATTTGAAAAGCTAAACTAGCTTTAGATGAAGAGAGTCCAAGGTAATACTTAAATGAAGGGAGTTCAAAGTAATACAGCCATAGAGAAAAGATGTGTAAATAGCAATATTAACATTGTAGCAAACAACAATGAAAGAAAAAAAAATTTATATGATAATACAGTTATGGAAATAAAAGAATAAGAATAAAGCAATAACTCAAATTATATAATAATACGGTTAAAAAACTTAATTTTCCCCTTCTTCGGAAAGCCATAATGGAAACTCAGAAACACTTTTTTCATGTCATCCTTGATTTCATGTGACCTCATCCATGAATAACTATTCTATTGAACCAAAAATTCCTAAATTGTTTTGTTATATGCCTTTACTAACTTTTGAGTGAAAATTCTTATTGGACTAATCTTTTCAGCATTAATCTTTAGGACTTGGATTATGAATTGATCCATAACATCACTAGAGTGTATATATGTTTTAAACTTGGTGATATGAATGTTTGATGAATTTTCAAACTAACTAATAAATCCAAAGTGTAAGTAAGATCCCCCACATATTGTAAAATTGTCCAAAGTCCATAATATTGTAGAGACAACTTCACACTATTACCTCCTTTTAGAGACCATTTTACATTACATAGCTTAAAGAAAATTTTATCATCAATTTTATACTTTTGATGATAATGATATTCATTAGTTAACCTTTTATCTTGTTTTTGAGCTTGCCTGCTCAAGATTATTTGAATAATCTTGAGAAAATCACAAATAAAAGGCACTCAAACAAAAACTAAACTCAAACTCACAATAAGCCTTGATTTATAACTATACATTGCTATGAATGGCAATGCTAATAATTAATTATTAAGCACTATTGTAAACAAAATTAAGCAAAAGTAGGTACTTTTTTATACTCCAGTTTCCCACTTCTAAAAACTAATTTATATGCTTTATCTATCAATTCAATTGATTGTAGATGCTTATTATTAATTATGCTCAACTTAGTCTCTAACTCGCAAAGACTCTCAATATTGCACTCTTAAACAATCTTTAACTTTCTATCATAAAATTATTCCTTCTCTATGTTTTAGGTAGTATTGCCCTAAAGTTATACTCCTTACTCATTTCATTGATATATATTAGAATAGATGGCAAAGGAGTGGGATATTGAGAAATATGACATTAATGATGATGACTATGATGAAAAGGAGGAAATCTTAATGATAGAAATAGAGAGACCAACTCAAAAAACATAAAAAAGGTAAAGGGATATTTATCAATTTTATGTTTGTGATTGACAACCATATGTGAATATGATTGGAGGAGAGGAGATGGAGGAGAGAGCGATGGCGGCAAATCACGCGCCATTGTCACCGCTCAGCTTCCTCTATAGATCCGCGGCAGTGTTTGGGGACAAAACATCGCTGATTCACGGCGCCTCATGCTTCACTTGGTCGCAAACTCTGGATCGATGCCGCCGTCTCGCATCCGCAATCTCACTCCGGCTCGGCGTCAATCCTGGCGCTGTGGTATGCGAGATTCCAGTGCTCTCGATCGAAATTGGCCGATCGATCCATCGAAATATCGTGTTCTTGGTTGTCATTTCTTGTTCTTGCGTTCTTCCAGGTCTCCGTCGTGGCGCCCAACGTCGCCGCGATCTATGAGATGCACTTCGGCGTTCCCATGGTCGGGGCGATCCTCAACACGATCAACTTCCGGCTGGACGCGCGCACAATCGCGCTGCTGCTGGATCACGCCCAGAGCCGCGCGGTCTTTGTGGACTCGGAGTTCTTCCCTCTCGTCACGCAAGCTCTCCAGCTCCTGGCCGAATCGTCCAAGCCTCTCCCCCAGCTCGTCCTTATCAAAGATAAGTCCTATACTTCTCAAGTAGCTCACAGCTATGGTGGAATTCTAGAGTACGAGGAGTTGCTCGAGAATTCCAGCCAGGATTTTCCTCTCGTCTTTCCCGATGATGAAGAACAATCCATCGCCTTGAACTACACGTCCGGTACCACCTCCAGGCCCAAGGGTGTTCTCTACACTCACCGTGGAGCGTATCTCAACTCCATAGCCAGCATTCTCCTGTGGGAGATGGGACCTTTTCCAGTCTACCTCTGGACGCTCCCAATGTTCCACTGCAATGGCTGGTGTTTTACGTGGGCGATCGCGGCCCAAGGTGGAACCAACATTTGTCTACGCAACGTCACTTCCAAGGCCACCTTTGACGCCATAGCCGAGAGCTCCGTCACTCACCTCTCTGGAGCTCCCACGGTCCTCAACATGATCGCCAGCTCCATCCCCAGCGAGAGGAGAGATCTTCCGGACAAGGTGGCGGTGAGAGTCGGGGGCGCTCCTCCGCCACCGGCGATTCTCTCGAGCATGGAGGAGCTCGGCTTCGTCGTAACACACTCTTACGGCCTCACGGAGACTTACGGGCCGGCGCTATTCTGCGCGTGGCGGCCTCACTGGAACTCTTTTCCTCTCGAGGAGCGAGCCAAGCTCAAGAGCCGGCAAGGCGTCGTCCACCTCGGGCTCCACCAGGCCGACGTCAAGGATCCGGCAACCATGGAGTCGGTTGCCCGAGATGGCCGGACGCTGGGAGAAGTGATGGTCCGCGGAAGCACTGTGATGAAAGGCTACCACAGAGACGATGAAGCGACGAGGGCGGCGTTCCAGGGAGGATGGTTCCATACCGGTGACTTGGGAGTGATCCATCCGGATGGTTACATCCAGCTGCGCGACCGATCCAAGGATATCATCATCTCGGGTGGCGAGAACATCAGTAGCATCGAGGTGGAGTCGGTTCTCTACGGCCATCCGGAAGTTCTCGAGGCGGCCGTGGTCGCTCGGCCCGACGATTTCTGGGGGGAGACGCCCTGCGCGTTCGTGACGCTCAAGAGGAGTGGTGGTGCGACCAGCGCTCGAGAGATCATCGATTACTGCCGGGCTCGGCTGCCCCACTTCATGAATCCTCGATCTGTGGTGTTTGGAGCGCTTCCAAAGACTTCCACTGGTAAGGTCCAAAAGTTCTTGCTCCGGGACAGGGCCAGAGCCATGGGAAGCCTCAGAGCTCCCAGCAAGCTTTGATACTAATAGATGGTTGTATTATAAGAAAGCATCAAGCAGAATTCTGATATTGTTTCAAATATGCCACAATGGCACGCAATAACATGTCCTTTGCTTATTAGCATCTTATAAGCATATTCTGCATGAATCAACAGTGAACGAATAACGTTGTTACAGGATTGAATAAGATTTCCTGCTTTCTCGTAATTCATGGTCAAGCGACAAGGTTGGTTCAAAACTTCTCTCCTCCAGTATTTGTTATTGAAACTGCGAGGAGACTTTGTCGAGAAGAGGAACTCTTTTAACTGCGAGAGAGATTTTGTTAAACAGGTTATGAAAAAAAGAGAAGTTGTGATACTTACCATCGCCGTAGCAAGCCATGGTTACTGGGGTGGAAATAATCTTCTCAGCAACTTTGCGAATATCATCCAAAGTCAGCTCACGAACGGTGTCGATAAACTCCTTTGCGGGTTTCCTGTCACCAAATAAAATGGTCACAAATAGATTCACAAACCATTTAGCTCTCTAACCTGCAACCATAGGTGAGAATTTGCCGACCAATGTCCTCATTCACGACCACCTACAAAAAACATTTTGTTTATCTATGGAAAGACAAAAAAAAAAAATTTTTGGAAGAAAATATTGTTCTACTTCACGAACCCGAGACTCGAGATTCATCAAAACAAGTGAAACGGTTGCATTCTTTGCGCGCTCCAATTCAATCTCGTCGACTGGAATGGAAAAGAGCGATCACAGACAAGCGAGAAGAGAAAAGTTTCAAAGTACCTTCTCCAGGTTCTGCCACAGAAATAAGCTCATCTCCTATGAGATCTACAAGCTCGCCTACAAACTTGTGCTCCTAGAAGAAGATCACAGGAACACGCGTTTAGCAACTAGAAACTATTGCGAGAGGGTGCTACTCACAGACGATGCGTGAATTCCAAACAAGCCGGTGTCATTGTACACGGAAGTAAAAGCAGTAAAATTTTCCACCTTGGGATGAACAGCCAGAACGCGAGTATCTGGAAGAGTTATTGGAAAATCCAAGTAAGAAAAAAACCAAAACCACGAACCGTACTTACACAATCTAGAATGGACACCCTTGCCCGGGCCTCCGGAAGAAAACGAACCACCTCCTCCAAGAAGCGACTAAAGGACGCAGACATTCTTACAGTAAACTTGATAGAGAAGGGAAGCTTACTTGTAACACGGTCGCCATGACAGCATCGCGTTCGTTTCTCCAGCCACCAGGGATTTCAAACGCGATGGAAACCGATGTAGTCTGCTTAAGGAATGAAAGTATTAAATCTGTCTACACTTCCACACAGAAAGAACAAGAAAAAAACGAAGAGGAAGAAGAAAAACTCTTACATCACTTTCGCCTTGAAGCCGCCACTCGCCACCAACATACTCGGACTTCACAGGCTCTGGAGGAGCCACCAGAGGCATGTCCTCGAACAACGGTTTAACCAGCGAGAGGAAATAGTCGTGTTCGACGCCAGAGCCAGCGAAAACCATCCGTGAAGCTGTATAGTTTGCCTAGAAAGATCCATGGTATTAGAAAACCACAAGAACAAGGAAAACAAAAAGAAGAGAGGAAGAACTTACAGCTACAAACTCGTGAAGAGCGCGAGAGTCGATTCTATCCAACGAGGACTCGCTTGTCACCAGTGCTTTGCCAAGAGGGCCCTTATAACCGGCAGGATGGAGAGCCTCCAGAAGCATCGCTTGAGGATCCTTTGCCATCTCTTGAATCTCTTCTCTCAAGATATCCACCTGTGGATCCAAAAGAAAAAGAAAGTTCTCAAAGATGATCAATCAACCAGCGAGAAAGGGACCTGTTCTTTGATTTCCCAGTCGTGGAAAGCCGGGTTCCGGATGCTATCGGCAAGAAGCTCCACAATCTCGGGAACAAAGCTCCTTATCACATCACCCGTATAAGACATTTGCTCTCGCGAAGCAGACGCAAGAACATTACCGCCGATGGCTTCCGCTTCGCGGACAAGCCTCAAGTGCGTCCGGTTTCGCGTGCTCTTGAAAGCCATGCGTTCCAGAATATGGCTCACGCCGGAGTTGAAAGGAGTCTCGTGAGAGCTGCCGGAATCAACATAAACTCCAATGGTTGCTGTCGGTCCCTGCACGAGAGATAGAGTAAGAACTCTCACAAAAAAAAACGATTTTGAGCGTAGAAAACCATCGAGAATGGCAAGAGCTTCTCACCATAGTGTTCTCGGAAGCCACCGTCAATCCATTGGCGAGTTTGGTGATTTTAGTCTCCACTGGCAGAGCAAAGCCATCGTCCAGATCGAGAGGGAGTTTGACGCCTGGAAGAGGCTCGTAGAGCGTGGGAAGATCTGATAGCAGGCCCTTCTTTTTCTTGCGCTGGAACCACGAGAGCAACCCCTTTCCTTTGGGCTCCTCTGCGGCTGCTGTTCTGGCTGCTAAAGCTTGCTTGGAGACTCTGGAAGTCGAGATCGATCTCCAAGTATCGAGAGCGGCCTGAAAGAACTGATTCAATCGCCGCATTCAAGCTCCCAATGAGAGATCTCACCTCGCCCAGCCGCCTCGCTTTCTTCATCCCCCTCGCTAGGGTTTATTCAAGGTTTAAGGACCCTAAATTTTAGGGCTCTTGGGCAAGCGGTCGAGACGAAGAAGAAATCCAGGGATCCAGGGAAGAAAGCCGACCGCTATTGCAAGTAAGCCTGGGCAGCAGCTCCACATCGAAGACTTTGGATCCAGATGGCCACGACTCCTTGTTTAGATTGCCCCGGGAATTCAAGCAGCTTCCATCGACTGGATCGACCAAGATTCGACGATCTAAGATCTTGGTGCCGTGCTGCCAGTGGGAGCGTCAGCTTGGCCGTGAGAAGATTAGCACAGCACAGGAACGCTACTGCTGTCGCTCGCAGCTTTCGCTACGTTCCTCCACACAACTCGGGTATCGAGTTCTTCCCAGTTTGCTTGATTGTCTTGCGGTGAGAGGAGGGAGAAAGAGAAGCAGCAGCAGCAGCAGCAGCAGCAACATATAGAGTCGCTCAACAACAACAAATATGTGGCTTCAAGGATGGAGCTGTTCTCATTCCGATGCTTCTTCCAGAAAGGGCAGGAAGGTGGCGAGTGAGGCTGAAGAACTCCACGTTAGTGATGATCCTTGGCCGGATAAGTTGAAGAGGAAGGCCCAACCAGAAACTCGCTTTCGGAACCCGAGGGCTAGTTTCCTTGACACCACAAGAGATGATAGCGTCTTAAGTTTGAAGAGCTTTCTGCAGCTAAGCAAATGGCTTGACTTTTAGATCGCTCTGTTCCAGGTAAAAACTTGGACTTTCGTTTCTGGTTATTTCATCTTTTGCTGTTTGATTTCTTGCAGAGCGTTCGTCTGCTTCCCAGCGAGAAGAGCGCCAGCATTTCCAGAACAGCAGGAAGAGCTCATCAAGGTATTTTCCCACAAGAAAAGAAAAATCCGCTAACACTCGTTACTCTTTCTCCAGCAAAAGCAAACACCATCGACAAAAAAAAGCCCAAGTAGCTGCTTATAACTTCCGTCGGAGATTTCAGGCAACATGCTGGCCACTGGGAGAAGAAGAAGAAGGATTTTATGGTCGCCATGGCTGATAATGTGAAGCTCTCATCTTGTGTCTTCTACTATTCCGCATCTATGTCCTGTATGCCATGCGCGTCTGAGCCAACTGTAAGAAACCCACTTTAAAGTTTTTGCTTGAAATTGAGAGGAAACCTTTATGTCACAATGTCATTGTGGCACCTTGGCATCATCCACCATAACAATCTCCCATGGGCATCCTTTGCATCAAACCGTGGGAGAGAACCTCCTGTTTCTATGCACTTCAAGTAAATCAGGGGAATTTTTCAAGAATATTCTATGGCCTGGGTTAGGTGTAAATCAATTTTGTGTCTGGGATGGCTATTAATATGTCAACCAGGAAGTAATTTGGGAAAGTTGTTTCACAACCTTTAAGAGGACAAAATGAAAATTGAGTTTTTATGACAAAACTTGGCCATATTTCATGGTAATCAGCCAATCCAAACCAACTTTTTTATGAAGATTTTCTACACTTTATCAATAAGCTTGTAGAGCTTAGATATTAAGCAGAGGACTTTGTTTTTAGATGCATATGCTGATTTTGTGATCTTTTCAGATTTATTGACACCTACAATGAATTACTAAAGGTTTGAGTTCAATAAATATGCAGTAGAAAGTCAAGAACATCGGTTTCCATCGCGCTTGAAATCCCTGGTGGCTGGAGAAACGAATGCGATGCTGTCACGGCGACCGTGTTACAAGTAAGCTTCCCTTCTCTATCAAGTTTACTGTAGGAATGTCTACGTCCTTTAGTCGCTTCTTGGAGGAGGTGGTTCGTTTTCTTCCGGAGGCCAGGGCAAGGGTGTCCATTCTAGATTGTGTAAGTATCGTTCGTGGTTTTGGTTTTCTTCTTACTTAATTTTTGCAATAACTCTTCCAGATACTCGCGTTCTGGCTGTTCATCCCAAGGTGGAAAATTTTACTGCTTTTACTTCCGTGTACAATGACTCCGGCTTGTTTGGAATTCACGCATCGTCTGTGAGTAGCACTCTCTCGCAATAGTTTCTAGTTGCTAAACGCGTGTTCCTGTGATCTTCTTCTAGGAGCACAAGTTTGTAGGCGAGCTTGTAGATCTCATAGGAGATGAGCTACTTTGAAACTTTTCAATTCTAGCTTGTCTTTGATCGCTCTTTTCCATTCCAGTCGACGAGATTGAATTGGAGCGCACACAGAATGCAACCGTTTCACTTGTTTTGATTAATCTCGAGTCTCGGGTTCGTGAAGTAGAACAATATTTTCTTCCAAAAAAAAAAAACTTTTTGTCTTTCCATAGATAAACAAAATGTTTTCTTTGTAGGTGGTCGTGAATGAGGACATTGGTCGGCAAATTCTCACCTATGGTTGCAGGTTAGAGAGCTAAATGGTTTGTGAATCTATTTGTGACCATTTTATTTGGTGACAGGAAACCCGCAAAGGAGTTTATCGACACCGTTCGAGAGCTGACTTTGGATGATATTGGCAAAGTTGCTGAGAAGATTATTTCCACCCCAGTAACCATGGCTTGCTACAGGTGATGGTAAGTATCACAGCTTCTCTTTTTTTCATAACTGGTTTAACAAAATCTCTCTCGCAGTTAAAAGAGTTCCTCTTCTCGACAAAGTCTCCTCGCAGTTTCAATAACAAATACTGGAGGAGAGAAGTTTTGGACCAACCTTGTCGCTTGACCATGAATTACGAGAAAGCAGGAAATCTTATTCAATCCTGTAACAACGTTATTCGTTCACTGTTGTATTCATGCAGCATATGATTTAAGATGCTAATAAGTATATCTCAGTATGTTAGTCTATTCACAAGTGCTTAAAAGGAGCTTTTTGCACGATTGCTGCAAAGGACCTGTTATTGATGGTACGTGCCATTGTGGCACATTTGAAACAACTCAGTTTGTGATATATTAGAATTCTGCTTGATCAATGCTTTCTTATATTACTACCATCTTACTAAACATAATTAGTATCAAAGCTTGCTGGGAGCTTTGAGGCTTCCCATGGCTCTGGCCCTGTCTCGGAGCAAGAACTTTTGGACCTTACCAGTGGACGTCTTTGGAAGCTCTCCAAACACCACGGATCGAGGAACCATGAAGTGGGGCATCCGAGCCCGGCAGTAATCGATGATCCCTCGAGCGCTGGTCGCACCACCAATGTCCTTGAGCGTCACGAATGCACAGGGCGTCTCCCCCCAGAAATCGTCGGGCCGAGCGACCACAGCCGCCTCAAGAACTTCCGGATGGCCGTAGAGAACCGACTCCACCTCGATGCTACTGATGTTCTCGCCACCCGAGATGATGATATCCTTGGATCGGTCGCGCAGCTGGATGTAACCATCCGGATGGATCACTCCCAAGTCACCGGTATGGAACCATCCTCCCTGGAACGCCGCCCTCGTCGCTTCATCGTCTCTGTGGTAGCCTTTCATCACAGTGCTTCCGCGGACCATCACTTCTCCCAGCGTCCGGCCATCTCGGGCAACCGACTCCATGGTTGCCGGATCCTTGACGTCCGCCTGGTGGAGCCCGAGGTGGACGACGCCTTGCCGGCTCTTGAGCTTGGCTCGCTCCTCGAGAGGAAAAGAGTTCCAGTGAGGCCGCCACGCGCAGACTAAAGCCGGCCCGTAAGTCTCCGTGAGGCCGTAAGCGTGTGTCACGACGAAGCCGAGCTCCTCCATGCTCGAGAGGATCGCCGCTGGCGGAGGAGCGCCCCCGACGATCACCGCCACCTTGTCCGGAAGATCTCTCCTCTCGCTGGGGATGGAGCTGGCGATCATGTTGAGGACCGTGGGAGCTCCAGAGAGGTGAGTGACGGAGCTCTCGGCTATGGCATCAAAGGTGGCTTTGGCAGTGACGTTGCGTAGACAAATGTTGGTTCCACCCTGGGCCGCGATCGCCCACGTAAAGCACCAGCCATTGCAGTGAAACATTGGGAGCGTCCAGAGGTAGACTGGAAAAGGTCCCACCTCCCACAGGAGAATGCTGGCTATGGAGTTGAGATACGCTCCACGGTGAGTGTAGAGAACGCCCTTGGGCCTGGAAGTGGTACCGGACGTGTAGTTCAAGGCGATGGACTGTTCTTCATCGTCGGGAAGGACGAGAGGAAAATCCGGGCTGGAATTCTCGAGCAACTCCTCGTACTCTAGAATTCCACCATAGCTGTGAGCTGCTTGAGAAGTATAGGACTTATCTTTGACTAGGACGAGCTGGGGGAGAGGCTTGGACGATTCGGCCAGGAGCTGGAGAGCTTGCGTGACGAGAGGGAAGAACTCCGAGTCCACAAAGACCGCGCGGCTCTGGGCGTGATCCAGCAGCAGCGCGATTGTGCGCGCGTCCAGCCGGAAGTTGATCGTGTTGAGGATAGCCCCGGCCATGGGAACGCCGAAGTGCATCTCATAGATCGCGGCGACGTTGGGGGCCACGACGGAGACCTGGAAGAACAAGAAATGACAACCAAGAACACGATATTTCGATGGATCAATCGGCCAATTTCGATCGAGAGCACTGGAATTTCGCATACCACAGCGCCAGGATTGACGCCGAACCGGAGAGAGATTGCGGACGCGAGACGACGGCATCGATCCAGAGTCTGCGACCAAGTGAAGGATGAGGCGCCGTGAATCAGCGATGTCCTGTCCCCAAACACTGCCGCGGATCTATAGAGGAAGCTGAGCGGCGACAATGGCGCGTGATTCGCCGCCATCGCTCTCTCCTCCCTATTCCTCCCGTGATCCTCCAATCATATACTTGTTTTTAAACCAATTAAACCAAACCCTCCTCTTTTATTTGACCAAAGCTTTAGCATTTCGCAGCTTTCTACCTCGATCGAGCGCTGGAAGAAACACGAAAGAATTCTAAAACCAGATCCTTCAGCAAGAAACTCGACCACTCACCATCTTGCTCGTAGCAGTAGCAAAACTTCGATCACCACTCGACCATCATCCTTCTTTGCATCGCTCGCGATCTTCTTTTCTACTCCCCCTTGTAATGCAGCGCAATGGATCATCGCGATCTTCTTCTTTATCTACTCCTCCTTGTAATGCAGCGCGCTGTCCCAGTAATGCCCAACTCCAGCGTCGGACAAGTACTTCCTCGCGGCCCCGGCGGTGTGGAACTTTTGGAAGAAGAACCTGTCAAACGCTGGCCGAGCTACGCTTCCCTGCCACACCTGGACGCACTTGTTCTCCTTCTCCTCGTTTCCATCCTCCTCGTCCCCTTGCTCGTTTCCACCGCTGCCTTCTTCTTTCGCGGACCAGTTGATCCTCCGGAGCATCAGCTTGGTGTATCGCTTGATCGACTTTGCGCCACCCTCGACGATCACCACCGTCATGCCGTCGGTGATGATCGCGCAACCTGTGAGCCTGTTCTCCTGGGCGTTGATGTCCACCTTAAACCGAGTCTGGGGATGGGAGATGTCGCTCACCCGGAACACCGCGACTATGGTTTCCAGCGTCCCCTGGTCGTCAAAGAGCCTCTTTTCCTTCTTCTCGCGTCTCTCGGCTGGAGTGAGCTTCCTGGCGAGGTTTCTGTCCGTGTGAGCGCGCTCTCTCTCGGCCGCGGCAGTCCTGATCTCGTGTTCCATCCTCGTCGGGTCCTGGGTTGCCTCGGCTCCCAGCACGCTCATGAGGTTGGACATCTTCACCTTTGCTTTTGGAGGTTCGATCTTTCCCTGCCTGATCAGCTCTTGCCTTTCTTTTTCCCTGGCTAGACGACGCTGGGTCCGCATTTTCTTCTGCTCCTTTTTCGTTAGCTTGAGTGGCTGTGGTGGTGGAGGCGCTGGCTCTGCTGGGGGTTCGATCGGTACGGGGTGCTCAACGTAGATATTGATCTTCTCTTTCTTGAACTTCACCTCAGCTCCGTCGATCACCTCGTCGTAACTCTGTGTCTGAGGAGGTAGAACAGCGAAATCCCTGTAGGAAAACTTCATGTCAGATTTTACTTTGTGCTTAACTCAAGAAAACTTACCACCACTCCACATGAGGAATCGGGTCTTGGTGCTGTTTGTCATCCTTGAATATCCTCTCCGTAACTTCTATAAGATTTGGGTTAATGTCCCCTTCTGCTTTGGCCTTTGCAAGGGCCGCCTGCTTCGACCTTATCTCGCGGGCTTTAGCAGCCCCAAAACGATTCTAAACACAAGTTATGAGTGACTAGTAGAAGAAAAAAAATCAGAGTCCTTACATTAAGTCGAAAGATTTCCGCCTTTTTCGTCCATCTTCCCTCTTCCACGAACTGAAAGGAGTTTCTCCTTTGACGTACAAGCTTTGTTCTGTCCATTCCCATGTCCGCATCAAAATGAGGATTATTTATTGGATCCTCCTCCAATTCTGGATGTAAAATCTGGAAAGCATCCTTCTTTTGTTTGTTGATGTTCACCTAAGTACATATAACAAACCGTAGAAAGATCAGACCGCACCCCAAAACAACCAACTCACCTTGAGTGTGCTGATGTTTGACTTCCGGTTATCCACAACGACACCGTGCTCGTCAATCTCTCTTCCTTGCTTGTCCAAGCGAAGAACGGGGTGCTTTACAACTTTTGGCCCAGCCGATGGAACACCCGGTACGTGAAGTGCCATGGAACCAGGCGGCTGTTGGAAGCCGAGGCGAGCTACGCATTCCTGAGCACGCTTGTAACTCGCTATGTTTGCGGCATTAGCAACAACGTCCACTGTTCCGGAAGGCACCACAGAATCTGGGGTTATAGTGTTCGCGCTATCATTTTCGTTTGCCAGCTGCTCCAACTAGGAACAAGAGAAGAGAAAAAGGAACTCAAACGAAAGAAATAACAAACTTCCACTTCACTTACCAGTGGCAACTTTTTCAGCTTCTCGTTGAGCTCCTTGCGAAGCTGCCTCATTCTCGCCTTGGCCTTCGCTATGGCCGATGCATCACCAGCAACTGGTGCCACCTCTGGTTCCGGTGCTGGAGACGGTTCTGGAGCAACAGGGGCAGTCTGTGGAACAGCCGCTGGAGCTGCTGCTGGAGCTGGAACAGGGGTAGGAACAGGAACAGGAGCTGGAGCTGGAGATGAAAATGGAGCCGGTGTCGGAGTTGGAGCCGGAGTTAAGGCCACCACTGGTTGTGCTGGTGTTTGTCCATTCATCTCTACATTGGAAGCTTTCTCTTCTTCAGCAAATTCGCTACGACTCCGCTTACTCACCGACTTATCGGCCGTCTCCTTCTCCAAATCGCGCTTGCGCTTCGCGTCCTTCCTTGATTCATCCTCCTGATCCCTGCTCCGCTTCTCCACCTTAGATCCATCTTCCTGATCCCTGCTACGCTTCTTCAAATCATCATCTTGCTCCCTGCCGCGCTTCTCCGACCTCGTTTTCTCCTTCTCCTCCTTGGAAGACTTGTGACCTCGGTCGTGCCTCTCCTCCTTGGATTTGTGATGCCGCCTATCATCCTCCTGCTTGTCATACCTCGAAGAAGAAGATTTGTGGCGCCGGCGATGATCATCCTCCTCCCGATCCACGTCCCTGTGGTGACGCCGCTCGCGCTTCTCGTCATGGTGCCAGCGATCGTCCTCCTCCACCCTATGGCGCCTATCCCTCCTCTCCTTCTCCATCGCCCCTCCCACCCTAACCCTAAACCCTTGAGCCTCAAAATGTGATATCTTTGTTTATTTGGCATCACCACCACATTTACAATAATACCTGCGAAGAAGAAAATGCGAAACAACGATCCCTGCCAATCAAAAAAGCTCTTCTGAGTTAAATTTGTTCCAAGCTTCCTGGAGAAAACCAAGAACAAGAGATGTGAGCTCCAGAGAAATGGGAAGAACAAGAGAGAGAATCTCCCCACCTTCAACAAATCAAACACTTTCTCTGCGATGTACTTCTGCTGGATCGTCGCTCCTTTCTGCTGCACCTTATCAGGATGCACGCACAGAGTAGCTCTTCTATACACTTTCTTCACGGCCGCTCCAGTAAGTAAATCCGTGAGGGAAACGGGTTGCCACCCACATTCCGGCCACAATACCTGCGAATTCATGGACCAAAGAATTGAGATGAATCGATCAATGCGTTTTCTACTTACATATTGCAGGGTCGAAAGCAAGGCACGAAGATTTCCTTCCTTCCCTGCAGCCCATCTCTTTATCTCCGAGTCTAATGTCTCGCTAGCTCTCTGCAAAAGTATGCAACCGAATTAAGGTTCTACGCATCTTAATGTTTGAAAAACGTTTTACGTGTTTCTCCGCTTGCTCTCTCTGGGTCGCCAAATCTCTCCGATGCTTTTCGTCCAGAGCTTGTCTCTATTAAACAGCACGTAAGTGCAAGCGTAAAGTGTGAAACTTGGAAAACACTCACTGCTCGTGCTTGTGTGCGTTGATCCCGTTCCAGCCGAGCCTTCCTTCTATCAGGTGTTTCACCATCTATCTCTCTGAAAGGAGAAGATGGATTGTCTAAGAGAAAGCATAGAGCCCGTTAGCCGACCATTGCACTAAAGACGCCTTCTGCTTACCAAATAAATTCGTTAACTCATCAATGCCAGAGACTGATGAGACTTTCTTCACTGGCGCGCCCGAGGAGCCTCTTTTATCACTCGAAGGAAACGGCTTCGAGAAATCCTGTAGGAAAAATACGAGGGGCTCGTCAACCAAAAATATAACAAAGGCGCCGTTTTTACCGAAGTTGGAGGTCGTTGCTTGGGAGCACTTGTTGCGCGGCCGAAGATACCTCCTTCGAAGTCGTCAGACGATGATCTTTGCTCTTTCGCTTTGTTTTGCGCAGCAGCAGCTTTACGTGCTTCTTCAGCAGCTCTTTCGCGAACTTGAGCATTGATCTTTCCCACGGCAGCTCGTTCCCCCGCCTTCTTTTCTGCTGCTATTCGTGCTTCTTCTGCTGCTCTCTCGCGCACTTGAGCATTGATTCTGTCCACTGCTGCTCGTTCCCTTGCTCGAGTCTCGGCCGCTGCTTTTTCCGAAGCCGCTTTCTCGGCTGCTGCTCTCTCAGCAGCCCTCTGCCTAGCGTCAGCAGCTGCTCTTTCACGAGCCTCAGCCGTCGCCTTCTCCACAGCAATTCGCTCGACTCTCTCACGAGCCTGTTTCGCTGCTCTCTGCCTCGCTTCCTGAGTAGCTCTTTCAACAGCCTCCCGTTCTCTCCTCAACCTCTCCTTTTCCTCCCGTTCTCTCTGTATGCGTTCCTCTTCTTCTCTTTCCGCTTTTCTCTGCAACTCTCTTTCCTTCTCAAGCTTGTATCTTGCTTCTGCCTCGTCCTCATCGTCACTTAGTCCCCCTTGAAAGTCGTGACGACCATTCACATACGGACTCTCGTGGTAGCCAAGACCAGGAGGTGGTCGGGAAGGAGGCGGCGCTACTGTAGGGTCGGTCAAGAGCCGCACACTGTGAACGGTCACCCAAGGTTCCTTAAACTCACGAGAAGTTCCCTCCTCCGTGAAGTCCCCTGATCCATAACTATCTGCTGGAATGTACTCTTCATTCGGGACGTAGTCCTTCGCCGGAACATAATCTTCCTGCACCGCTTCCTCTTTTCCTTCTGGCAAAGAATCATCACTATCGTTGTCCACGTCGGCTTTCCTGGAAGAACCAAAGCTTTGTCTAACTGACTTTGGATAGCCGGTGAAGGGATCCAAAGGATCTGAAACAGAAGGTACGCCAGAGAATGGATCGGGTTCAATACCGGCGAAAGGGTCTACCTCCGTCGAAGCAGGGGCCGGTTCGTCGACAGAGATGAAAGAGCTCGGCTCTGGCTGCTTGGAAGAAGAGTACCTGGAAACAGCATTTTTAAGTTTCCAGACTTATAGGACGAAACTACAAAGAACACGTACCCGGATCCCATGCCTGGTATCAGGTCATCATCGTAAGGTGTGGAGCCAGTGTCGAACTGTGGCGGAGGAGGTTTGGTCTTTGGTCCCGATCTATATCCCCCAAGCAGATCATCCGTCGGGCTTTCACTGGAGCTAGCTCCTCCTCCACCACCACCAAAGACATTGTCGTAAGAAACGCCCGAGGAGGAGCGAGTCCCTCGCACACCCACGAAGATATCATCCTCGTAAGGAGCGTCGAAAACCGGGAGAGAGTGATCTCTGGAAGAGGACGACGATGGCGGAGGCGGCGGCTGCGATCTAAAGATGTCCTCGTAGACAGGCACCGATGGGGCGGAGGACGATGTGTGCTTGGGAGGAGCAAATTTGGGCGGACCACCGAAAACATCGTCGTAGGATCCACCCAGCGGCTCCGAGGAAGAAGAGGCATTGCGCGGCTTGGAACCAAAGAAGAGATCGTCGTCTCCGAAGGAAGCTCTGGCCGATCTAGCATTGCTGCCGCCGCTGCTGCTCTTACCCTTCATCGCCGGCTCACCCCCGGCGGATGCCGTGGCCTTGGCAGCTGACATGGGAGCCATCTTGCCCTGGGGCTTGATGCCATAATCCCTGTGGAGCAAGTTCGCGAAATCCTCCATCTCCCAGATCTAGAATCTAGATCCGGCGCGCAATTAGATCGGCGACCTCGCGCTGCCGCTAAATCGTACCTCGATTCATTCACTCACAGCATTGGCGTCTCCATCTCCGCCCTCCACACTGGGCGTGGGCGATGGGCGCCCTAATCCACAAACGCTACTAAACGAGCTACTGTGTAGAAGATAGCGATTACGCTAAGCAAGATACCCTAAAATGTGCCCACGCCAAGAACCCTAAAATTTCTCATGGCGCTGGCTGCGCGTAGGGCTTTGCGATCGCTGGCGGAATCGGGCGCTCTCTTCTGCCAGCGTCTCTGCGGCGTGAAGACGGCGGCATCGCCCAGCGGCGGCACGGCAGCAGCGGGAGGATCGGGGTCGGCGCCGCCGCGCAAGACCGGAATCGCGCACTCGCGATTCACGCACGGCAATGTGTTTGTCACGATCACGGATTTCGAGGGCAACGCGAGGGCGCAGGCGTCGGCGGGGATGTGTGGATTCAAGGGTTCGCATCGCGACTCCAAGTTTGCGGCGAATGCGGTGGCGGAGCAGGCGGCGCGAGGGGCCGCGCAGCTGGGGATGAAAGCGGTGGAGGTGAGGCTCAAAGGAGGATTTGGGGTGGGCAAGAGGAAGTACTTGCTGCGAGGATTCAAGCAGGGCGGGCTCACAGTGCTCAAGATCAGGGACGTGACCGCCATTCCTTTCAATGGATGCCGCCCTCCAAAGAAGCGCAGAGTCTAGAATTCCATTCTTTGTTGGGCGATCGTTCATGGTTCTGGAAATGGCCTTGCGAGATCGTTCGCAAGTCCCGGCTGGTATGTGTCCCCTCGATCATTGTGGAAGGAAAAAGGTAGTCGATCTTGTGATATCGCCTTCTTTCTTCTCGAACAGATCATTGTTGGAAGGCGTGAGATTGATTCCAGGAAGAAACTTGCTGGTGGGCAACACTGTTCTTCTCGAGGCAAGGAAAGCTCTACTTTTAACTTTCTCGATTGCTTCTTCTTGGCATCATCTCCGCAGTGGAATTCTTGTTCACCATCTCTTTTGCAGATCTTGCTTAGTGACAACAGTGAAGTTTTTTTTACACCGCTCGCTCCCCTTTGTTCTTGAAAAGACCCCAACTAAAATGGTGGGCTTTGGCTTGATTACAATTCGATCCTCTCTCTCTCTCTGCTGCTTGCACCATCGAATCGAAGTCGGCTGGATGATGATGCTGATGTATCATCATCACACTGCATTGTGCTGATTCGATCCATCTGTTGACTGTTTCGCATGGAGTCCAAGGTTCGCCCCAAAGCTGGACAGAACTTTTCAAGAAGACACACTCACAACAAAGAGAGCATGTAAAAAGAAAAAAAAAAAGGAACAATTCGCCCATACCCATGATTTTGCAAGAGAGAATCCACCCTTTCACCAGAAAGTCTAACAAAATTTTTACCCAAAGTCAATCGTGCTCTTATGTGCGTCCGACAACTTTTCTTATAAAAAGCGAGAAAAAATATCCCACCAGTGGATAAAAAAGATAAGAAAAACAGTTAAAAAGGAAAAATTCTAGAAACCATAACGAAGAAGACCTTTCAATAAATTTTAGGGCAAAGGGTTTGTTGCTCCACGCCACTCCAAGTCGCATTGGAGGCGAAAAAGAAATGAAAACAAATCCGGTGGTACGCCTGTATGGAAGATTTGCTGTGGCCCGCATATCATATGTCTATGGTTTGGATGGACATGCCAACCGGTCGGTCCCAAAATCAAATCCTGTACGGTGCGGGTACGGCCGTGCGGGTTGTGGCCACGGCTTTGGGCCATGTGTGAGCTCTCTCTCGAGCACACACACACACACACACAGCGAAAGCAATAGTCCCTCTTCTCGCCCAGGCCGCCAGGAGGAGAGAGGATGGGCTAAATCGATTGATCGCGCGAGGTGAGAGAGAGGAGAGAGAGCGAGAGAGAGAGAGAGGAGAGATTTTGGGAGAGAGATGAGCACGCATTCTACCAGGGGAGTGATAGATGGGTCGGCGGAGGTTCTCCGAGGGAGCGATGGAGCGAGTTTTGGTACTGGGTCGTGGAATGTGGCCTCTGGGCGACGGGTTTTAGGATCGTCCATGGAGTGGCAGTGTGGAGGAGCTTAGCAAGAGAGGGAAAGAGTGAAGAAGAAAAAAATCCCAAGAAATCGATCGATGTGTCAAGTTCCTCCACCGCGGGACGATGTGAGCTTCTTAGCGGCAGCGGCAGCTGCTGTGAGGATCAAGCTCCAGAGGAAGAGCAGAGAGGCAATGCCGGAGGAGAAGCTCTCCACCACGGAGGAGCTCAAGGCGCGAGCTAGGAATTCTTCGTGGAAGCACCAAGTTAACAGCAACTTGGTGATGATCACGTCCTCCTCGTCTTCTTCTAGGGGGCGATTGCTGGGACCATCGAGCGCCACCACCACGCAGACGATCCAGCAGACAACCACGCAAACCACGACTCAAACGACGACCACGATGAGTAGCAGCAGCAGTGGCAGCAGTGCTAGCATGAGCAAGCAGCGCCACGTAAAATACTTTGGGGAGAAGTATCACGGCAAGCTGCTGGTTCTTTGGTTGATCCTCGGGCTTGGAGCCGCGGTCTACATCAATCACTCGCTCACGGACTCCTACATTGAGCGCCGGAGGGAGACGCTCGCGAATATGTGCAAGGAGCGAGCGTGGATGCTCCAGGACCAGTTTAATTCCAGCATGAACCACGTCCGATCCTTGACGGCCCTCGTCACCACTTTCCATCTCGCGAAGCAGCCATCCGCGCTCGATCAGGCAAGGCAGTTTTTCTGGTTTTTGCTCGAAAGTTGGCCTGGTTCTTGAGAGCTTTTCTCTCAAGAACAAGGCCAGCTTTCGAGCTTTTGGAGTTGGAACTTTAGCTCAGCTTTCGTGGCTTGTTGCTTTGCAGGAGACTTTTGCGGCCTACACTGCGAGGACGTCCTTCGAGAGGCCGCTCATGTCCGGGGTGGCGTATGCTCACAATGTGGAGCACTGGCAACGGCGAGCTTTCGAGGAGGAGATGGGATGGAGCATCAAAGAGATGCGAAGCAATGCTCCGCGAGCTCAGAACCTGGACGAGTACGCTCCTACGGTTCTCTCGCAGAACACTCTCGCCCATCTAGCGTCCGTGGACATGATGTCTGGCGAGGTTTGCTATAAGTTTTCGATTTGTCTTCCAAAGTTTTCCTCCATCAACTTAAGCGCTTCTTTTGTGGCTTTTGTAGGAGGATCGAGAGAACATCTTACGCTCCCGAGCAAGCGGCAAGGGAGCTCTCACGAGTCCGTTCCGGCTTCTCGAGTCGGATCACTTGGGAGTTGTTCTTACGTTCACAGTCTACAAGACGGATCTTCCAGACGACGCAACGCCTGCTCAACGCATCCAAGCGACCGCTGGGTCGGTAACTCTGCTCACACTACTCTAGATCTTCTCAATACCACTGTTTGCTCTACCACCAACATCACTCAGTAGCACATACCGCACAGACAGAAAAAGAGAGATGAAGAAGATCATGGAAGGTTTCTCTATTTTTCTGATGGGAAGGGCCATGGCTGTGCTGCAGCTATGTAGGTGGAGCATTTGACTTCGAGTCGCTTGTGGAGAACCTTTTGCGGCAGCTGTCCGAAAGCCAGACCATCATTGTCAATGTCAACGATGTCACGAACAAGTCCAATCCGCTTGTCATGTACGGCCCAAACATTCCCGACGGGAACGAGATCGAAGTATGTCAGCTCGAGTTTGGGGATCCCTTCCGGAAGCACGAGATGCGATGCAGGTGAAAGCAATCTCCATTCTCGTATCAAAGTTTCGAAAGAAAGTCTCGAGAGTTTGTCTATAATTCTCTCAGGAGCTTACTCTTAGATTTGTTCTCTCCCAGGTTTAACAAGGAAGCGTCTGTTGTGTGGACGGCGATCACCACCACCTTTGGAATCGTTGTCATTGTTTTGCTGGTGGCTCAAATCTTCTACGCGGCTGGCAACCGCATCGCCAAAGTTGAGGAGGATTATCGCAAGATGGAAGATCTTAAAGTTCGAGCCGAGTCGGCCGATGTTGCGAAGTCTCAGGTACGATTAGATCACCTCTACAGTGGACTCACGAGATTTTTCTAACTATGTAGTTCCTGGCTACTGTATCACACGAGATCCGGACTCCCATGAATGGCGTGCTTGGTGCGTAAGATCTGGTTGAAAGATTCCTTCTTGCGATTTTAACTGTTTTTTCTTCTACGCAGGCATGTTGCAAATGCTCATGGACACGGAGCTCGATTCGACACAGCGGGATTACGCTCACACGGCCCTCGAAAGTGGGAAGCAACTCATAAAACTTATCAACGAAGTCTTGGACCAGGCCAAGATCGAGTCCGGCAGGATGGAGCTCGAGACTGTCCCTTTCAAGCTACGCACGATTCTCGACGATATTCTCACGCCCTTTTCTGCGGAGAACAAGGACAAAGGAATCGAAGTAAGCTTTTGTTTACTAGTATTTAGATTGCTACATAGCAAAATGATCTCCAATCTTGTATAAGATCTCCAATCCCGTTTCTTACGTGCTTGCAGCTGGCGGCATACGTTTCCGAGAGAGTCCCTGACGTTGTCCTTGGGGATCCCGTTCGGCTCCACCAGATCGTGACCAACTTGGTTGGAAACTCAATCAAGGTACGTAGATCTTCCAAGCTGTTTCCTTGAACACCCTCATGATCCGGATCGATATATCATTTTCAAATGGTCGGTTTCTTTTCTCTCGCAGTTCACGGATCGCGGGCATATCTTCGTCTCCGTGCACCTGGAAGAGGACGTGAAAGCCGCAATGTCAGCACAATGCGAGGCGTGCTCGAAACAAGTCACGGAGACGCAAGATCACTCGGACAAACTTAACACCGTAGACGCTGCGGGATCGTGCAGCACGCTGAGCGGTCTCGAGGCCGCCGATCGAAGGAACAACTGGGAGACTTTCAAGCTCATACTGAAACAGGAGAAGTCCCGGCTCACAACTCACAAGCAACCGGTTGACACAGTGAAGCTAGTTTTTAGCGTCGAAGACACAGGAGTGGGGATCCCCGTCCACGCACAGGAGAGAGTTTTCTCGCCATTCATGCAAGCCGATAGCTCTACCTCGCGGAACTATGGTGGGACTGGGATCGGCCTCAGCATCTCCAAGTGTCTGGTGGAGCTCATGAAAGGAGAGATTGGCTTCGTGAGCAGCCTTGGAGTTGGGACAACGTTTTGGTTCACCGTCAACTTCAAGGTGGGAGATCTAGAAGCGCTCGAGGCTGCTCACAGCGCCGAGTGCTCCAAGCAGCAGCGAGCAGCACACTCGTCAACGCCGCTCACGACGCAGCTGAGTGGACTCAAAGCTCTCGTCGTGGATGGACGGCCCGTTCGATCGGAGGTGACGAGATATCACTTGCGGAGGCTCGGGATCCAGGTCGACGTTGCGAGTGATGTCTCCTCAGCTCTAGCTCACCAAAGATCCAAGTAAGTCCTTCCATTTTAGAGAAGATCGTGTAGTTTGAGATAGATGGTCATCGGATCTTATTTGTTTTCTCGGTCACAGGAACTTAGATATGATTCTGATAGACAAAGATGCGTGGGGTTCTTCCACGGGGCTCTCGTATCCCAGCAAGATCAAGGAGGCGGGACCAACTTTAGCACCGAAGCTCGTGCTCCTCGCCTTCGACGACGACGAGCACAAGGCCAAGGCCGCTGGCTTTTCGGACAACGTGATAAAGAAGCCGCTCCGAGCAAGCCACATCGCAAATCATCTCGAGAAAGCGCTGGGGCTGGATCTCAAGAGGAGAACACGAGAATCAAGCACTCCCACCAGCAGTAGCAGCGACACTAGCGCCAGCATCAACAGCGGGAGTGGCAGCAGCAACAATCTCCACAGTCTCCTCACCGGGAAATGGATCCTGGTGGTGGACGACAACAAAGTTAACCGGAGAGTAGCGGCGGGAGCGCTACAAAAGTATGGCGCTCGCGTCGAGTGCGTCGAGAGTGGGAGGCTGGCCATCGAGAAGCTGGAGCCGCCGCACAAGTTCGATGCGTGCTTCATGGACATCCAAATGCCGGAGATGGACGGGTGAGTGAGCGCGTGATCTTTCCGAAGTTTCCAAGCCAAGATTATCTAGAAGATCAACTTACGATCACTCTCTTCCAGGTTTGAGGCGACGAGGAGGATACGTTGCTTCGAGAAGCGCGGAGGGTCTCACGTCCCCATCCTGGCAATGACGGCGGACGTGATCCAGGCAACTTACGACGAGTGCCGGCGCTGTGGAATGGACGACTACGTGAGCAAGCCGTTCGAGGAGAAGCAGCTGTATAGAGCCGTGGCCAAATTTTTTTGAGAAAAAAAAACGAGAAAAAAAGTAAAGGAAAAACGTATCTAAGCTCTTTCTCGCAAACGTAGCACTTTTGTAGTAAGCGCGATTCCAAAGAACTCTCCTCTCTTATATGAAAGTTGCCACCTTTGTAGTAACATTCCATGGCAAAGTTCCAATCACATCTTATAAATCTTGGCGAAAGCATGTATGTGCTTACCATCCAACACCTCGCGCATTGGTTTTAGGGCTCTGTGAGAAGATGACGTGTGGTGGTAAGCCAAGTGGCATCTCCGCAAGCCAACGGCCGCGCACCCTCTCTAAATGCGAGACTGCGATCGATCCGGTTCTCGCGAGAGAAGAAGGAAGGATGGAGGCGATCGATCGCGGCGATGGCGGTGGCTGTAAGGAGGAAGAATGGTGGGGATGGCTGTGGATCGTCTTCTCCAAACTGGACGGCCGGAGCCTGGCATCGTGCTGCTGCGTTTCGCGGGCGTGGCAGCAAGCGGCGGGGCAGGAGGAGCTGTGGCGCGGGCTGTGCGCCGCGGCGTGGCCGGGGCTGGCGCTGAGCGATTGCGGCGAGAAGGCGGTGAGTGTGGCGGGGGGATACCGCCGCTTCTACGGCATCCGGATGAGTGCCGCCGCGCAGCTCGGTGGCGGCGGTGGGCGATCCAGCCGCAGCAATCCCCGGCTGCGATTGCGGGAGCTCGTGTTTTTTCTCGACGTCCACTACAGGGACTCGCCGGTTTGCTCCATGGCCAGGGGCGGCGACACGCTCAAGCGGATGTTTCAAGCGGCAGCGGCGCCGCCGGAGCTCCACGATCATCTCGACAACGATGACGAAGATCAAGGTACATTTCGATTCGTGGTGGAGATCCCGACCTCTACGGGCGCCAGCGACGTGGATGCTCATCAACGTCCTACTGATGGCAATGTCGATTGCGCGGTGTGGGTGGGGAACTCCGGCAGCAATCGGTGGAGCAAGAAGGAGATACGCGACTTTACGATCAGCTGGGCGGTGATGGTGCGTGGCAGCCCAAAGGTTTTCCAGATCCTGTGCTCGCGGCAGCCGGGGCAAGTGGTCGGCAATACTTGCAACTACTCGGAGAGGCTGCCCATCCATTCGTGCTGCTGCTGCTTGAGCGAGACGAATCACGTAGCGGAGGTGGATCTCTACTTTTCAGCTGATGGCGGGGGACTGTTTCTTCGCGAGCTGCGGTGTAGCATCCTTAATACGGATTGTTGGAGGTATTTCACTCAAGTGCAGGCGTTGCAGTACCTCCAACATGCACTCCTCCACGACTGCCAATTTTCATAGTTAGACGATCACAAAACAAAAAAGCACTTAAATCTACGAATTGTTTTTAGCTTATGTTTATTCTATTAGAATAATTAAATTTAATGTTATACATTAAGTTTAATAAGTTAGTACAATTGTGACTTTAGTTGTGAAATATTTATATTTCACATCCCAATCATCTGTGCAAAGATCACTTTGGAGGTCATGATAAGTCTTTCAAACAGTATCCTCACCATCCATGTTTGTCAGAGTGTATGTTATTAGCTATTTAGTCCACTTTGTATACTTTAACCTTCACTATGACAATGCATTTGTGTGTTAGAGGTTTTATCACCAATGCCAAAAGTGGCAATTTGTGTGTGGGGGGTTCTAAATGTATAGTAGGGATAGTAGGTACGTCAAACATGATTGATTAACCTGAAGCATAGTTTAATTCTTATTTGCGTGCTTATCTTTGCTCTGCGTTTGGCTTAGGTCTAAGCCCAAGTTCCATATCATGTTAGTTGATGAAGTACTTATATTTTTGTATTAGGCCATTAATATGCTAAAATAGTGCCAAACTCCATTTGGCTCCGTTTTGCATGCTGGTCTTGGCATTAAGATGTTAAATTCTTTAAGGTTATTCCAAGTTACTTTGTGCTTTTGTTCCTTGGGCTATATGCTTGGGAGTTGCTCCATGGTTTGGTTTCGTTGCTCTTTGGTTCCATATTTAGGAGTTTGGCTCCGTACTTTCGCTCAATGGCCCAAGGCCTTGAAACTTGGGTTGCATATCACTGTCCTTTGGACATGTGACATGTAGCATCTGGTATATAACACATGGCATATGGAGGGTTTAGGTTTCGTTTTGTAGTGTTATCCTATAATAAATCACTATAGGATAAAAGGTAAAATCCACGTGCACTACAGTATTGCATTAGGAGGCTGCAAGGACAAGGTTTGTGTCAAATGTTTATGTTGTAAATTCACCTTGACAAGTTCTCCTCCATCACCAAACTCATATCTAGCTTCCTTTCTCATGCGGTTTGAGCAAGCGTTTAGTGCTATAACAAAGATTTGAGAGTTTAATGCTTCAATAGTGACTGCAGTAAAGCTTTCTAAGCTATATCATGACCATTCGCTTAAAGTGACAGCCACTATTGAAGGAAGCACCATCCAAGACATTCATCCAAGTTCATAACAAACCTCTTTACCCTCCAAGTATGTTCTAGCTTTGCTAAGCCAAATGTATACTAGCTTATTGTGGCCAGAAATATTTAAATTAAAGTATGATTTTACTTTATTTCAACTATATAATAACACAATAGTGCCTAGTTTATAGTTTTTTGTTTATTATTATAAATAATATTTATGATTTCTTTATTTATTTAATGATAATAAAGTGGGCAATTCTGATTTTATTTTAATTATAATAATATCTAGCTCCCTTTTAATTATATTTTAATTAAAAACCATTAATTTTGGTTTAATGTATTTTTAAAATTCTTATTCTACTATCTGAGAGCCATAGAACCTCCATTCAAGTGTAAATTCAACCATAAGTTCCATAGAACTTTTAGGTCGATGATGAGTATAAGGTTATAGCTATTTTCCATTTTAGGGTTAGGGTCACCGTTTGGTGCAAGACACAAACAATTAATTTCTTTGGACAGTGTGAGATATCAATTTATTAATATTGGATTTGAAACTTGGCATGATTACAGTTTTGCCTCAATTTTGTGTTCTCCCGCTATCACAAGCTTCAGAGGCAGCAAACTTCATCATCCATTTCTTGCGGGTGTTCTAGCGATCGATCAGGCAGCACTACAGCATGGTAAAGCTAAAGCGATCTTTGTCCCATCTGAACCATATCTTCTTTTTTTCCAGGTGAGTGGGCTAAAAACAACAAGAAGTGGGGAAACCCGGAGAAAGGATCCTCTAGTGGATTCATAGTAGGCACTCAATCTTCTGTGGCTATCTAATGTGAGTAGCACTCTGTCTGGTTCAGTTCCTATCATGCCTACAGCACATGAGCAAGCCAAGAGAACAATCACAGAGAACACTCTCGCCCATATGTGATCTATGTCCCATTCCCATCCTTCTTCTAACAAGATTCTTGCGGGCAACAACATGATCAATGCGGGCAACAACATACATAACTTGTTGCAGCTCAAATCCCACAATTGAGTGCCAACACATGCATTATACTCCTAGACAATCTTATTCTTCAAGGCCACACAACACCACCGAGCACACACTAACACAGTTGGCTCTAACATCCAGAGGGATGCATAAGAGTGGTTAGCTTTTTGTTTTTCCTATTTGCAATACTCACTCTCTGATTGTATTTCCTAGTCACAACTCAATGCATTTGCCACATTGGCATCTAGACAATGGTCAGCAATTAGATTTTCTAGAAGCCTCAGGCACTACACTCTCTCGATGGGGTCCTCAACATCTTGCAATGGCCCAATGACAGATCGCTATTGAGAGGTGGCAGCTTGTGCATTGCCACTTGAGCCATCAGTAAGGTTTATTTTTTTGATGCTTTTCATAGCTAAAATATCTCCATGCAGACTGTATCACCTATTATGGCTAGTGTTCAACAACGTGCAGCAAACAACCTTCAGTCTTTGGCACCCTAGAACTGTTGAGGTGTGGAGGCTCTTTTAATGAAGGAGTACCTTAGTCATTGATGACAATGTCGTGCTCCAAGTATATTGCTATTTAGATTGCATGGTATGAGCATATCTATAGCTGGCTCAAGGAACTTTGTGTAAAGATTACAGAGATCATGGATATTGAGTTCAAGCTACTAGAGTGTTTGGAATGGGGCAGTACATACTAGGAAAAATGCTTTTGTTCCAGGGACAGCTCAATATGCTATTCGTGACATGCTCCAACGTCCTCCACACAATCTACCAATAGATCAATTTACACCGCTTGGTGCCTTTGTGAAGAAGTCTCGCAAGATGCAAGGAACATCGGTGTATGTTGAGACTCTCAAGTTTGGAGAGAGCTTTTTAGCTTTTTGAAGCTATGCTTTTGGAATGCAATGACTAACAAAAGCAACAAAAACTATCTTTGGTCATCTACTTGTACGACATAAGTCAATACTTGATGCACAAACACTTGCTTCACTACTAAAAATGGGCATATACCTATTGGCAGCAAGAGAACAATACCAATGGTATATTTCTTTTTTCTTGTAGAATTTTATCATTATATTGATGGTGTCATTTATTTCTTACAGATGCATTTACAAGTGTTGGGATACCATCTCTAGCACCAAGCAATGCTGTCAATCAAATCCTACAAGAAGAAAATATTAGTTTGTTAGATATTCGACAGCAACAATGCAATGAAGAGGTGGTTGTTCATGCCGGCAGAGTTAATGCAAAAGATGAAAAACTAAAAGAAATAAAAGATGTACCAGAACTCCCACCATTTGTTCCAATGTCTAGTTCAGGTAAGAAGTGTTGTTTTCTATTGCCTCCATCCCTAACACTTCTCCATAGATCGATTGCTTATGATATTTGACAGTGAATACAACCGAATGAAGGAAGATTTATCACACCAAGTTCCAATTTGTGATGGGAGTGACATGCAACCACCTACATGTTTAATAGATCTCCTAGAGGTTGGAGATGTACCAAAGTAAGCTTTTCATGTGTTTTGTTGACATCTTACTAACAATTGTGCATGTAGGTTTGAATGTATGCAAGACAGTTAGCCGCGAGTGTGTGAGCAGTACATACAAGAAGTCCAGATAGCCTCACAAGAAAATGTGAGATTTCAATTGTTGTAAGTAGGGGAGATTGGTGCTATCAAGCGTGCAACAAGAGTAATTTGCCTTCAAATCTTAGGATGACAATATGATAGCTATGGTAACATGGTTGAAGACCAAAGTCCTTGGGTGGTATGGAATGGGAGATGTAGAGGACGAGGACATGGTGGAGATAATAGCAAAAGCCCCTCAATTGAAATGGCTTATGGGGAGCTCTTTTCTATGTTAGATTCTCAATAAGAATGCAATGTTGTATTGGCAGGAGTGGCAATGCATTCTTGGCCAAGCAGGTATTGTGGAGGTTGACTATAAAGCTCTCTTCTATGATGGGGGTATTGACACTGTGGTGGAGAACTCACATGATCCAAATGCCTACGCTATCGTAGAGATTACAAGACACTTGTACTTGGAAAAATGTTAAGATTTAGTTTTGTCATTTTTTAGTGGATAACATAGCTTGTTTTTTAAATACAGGCATCTTCAACTAAATAGGGACATCATAGACAAGTTAAAAAGGATTTTCGAAGCTGTAGAAATAAAATATGGCCAATTCTCGTGCTTTCTAGTGGAGCATACAGTGTTGTGTCCATATTGGGAGGCTAGGAGAAAACTCAAGTTGGACTTGTGTAAGCAACTAAATTTTCCATTCTACTTTAGTCACTTAACCACATCTCCAATCACTTGGAGGAGTCTCACTTACAACCTCCATAAGTTCTATTCTGGACTTGGGGTTTGCTAGCCCCGAGAATGGCATCCATGCCACTCAACCTTTGCATTTGGTCCAAGTGCTTCACATGTCCAATCCCATGACCAACACCTAAAGGTATCACTGACATATCAGTTCGTTACACTAAGGTCATGCCCATTCATCTTTATCACACTAGCTGTGGGGGGTTTTAAATTTCAAATATATAGTAGGGATAGTAGGTAGATTAGGTATGCTTGACCAACCTAAGGCATAGTCTAGCTCCCACTTGCATGCTTGTATTTGTTCTGCATCCGGCTTAGGTCTAAGCTTAAGTTCCATACTATGTTAGTTGGTGGAGTACCCATATCCTTCTATTAGGCCACTAGTTTGCTGAAATAGTGCCAAACTCTATTTGGCTCCATTTTACATATTGGTTCTGGCATTGGGATGTTGGATGCTTTAGGACTGTTCTAAATCGCTCTGCGCTCATGTTCCTTTGCTCTTTGAGCTGTATGCTTGGGAGTCATTCCATGCTCTAGTGCCATTGCTCCTTGGCTTCATGTTTAGGAGTTTGGCACCGTTCTTTTGTTCAGTGGCTAAGGCTCTGAAACTTGGGTTCCACACCACTGTCCTTTGGACATGTGGCATGTGACATTTGGCATATAACACGTGGTATATAGAGGGTTTAGGTTCTACTTCATAGTTATCTTATGGTAAATCACCATAGGATAAAGGGTAAAAACCACATGCGCTACGTTTGGTATTAGAGGATGAGTCTTAGCAAGTACTATCTAATGAGATTGGACAATTAATCTTGTTGTATATGCAAAGATGAAAATGACCAAGTGGGTATACATTTGGGTGAAAAGGCTTTACAATCATTCCTTGGGTAGAGATTTTGGTTATTTTTTTGTACTAGATTATATGAGCTTGCTCTAGCCTCCCTTAATACCAGGAGTTAGTGTTTGGGACAAGCTCGAAACTTACTAATTATAGAATGTCCTTAGATTGCGAATTTCGACACGGGATGAACACCATTGTGTTCAGGCCGATCTCTACATTCCGTAGATATACTAAATGAGCTAATCTAGACACTTTCCATAAATAGCATTTGGGACTGAAATGAAACCAACACAAAGGGCGTGATAGCGAGGGTGTTTGGCAGACACGGTAAGCTATCATCTGGCGATGTTGAGGGACTAGTCTCAATACGTGAGGGTTCTTGCCAAGCAAGTGCAAGACAGAGCAAAAGAGAACTAACAAGCCGGGCCAAGTATGCTTGGCTAAATAGACACTTAGGAATTCCTTCCTTATGCTCATCCGGCCAAGTACATATGCTAAGTCCAGTTTGCTAACACTTGGACAAGAGGGGCTATTGAAGGGAACCAACAGTACCGACCTCCTGCCGTCATGGCAGTAAGGAAAGAGTGCCCGTAAGGACTGGCCGACAAGTATCTTTTGATACCTGAAGTCACATTCGCGACAATCCACTCGTAATCATATCTAGGAAGGATTCACTAATGCCGTGCTAAGCAGCTACGGAACAGCCTATTTACCACTCATAGCAAACCCAAGGGAGGTTTACTTTAACCTATGGTACTTGGAAATACTTATGGAACCACTGATAGGTTTACATTAATCCTGCCAATTCAAATGTATAACATTGAGTTGCTAATGTGCCTCACTCACGAGCCCAAGTGCAAACTCATGCAAATGGAACACATCATTAGTAAGTTTCGAGCTTGTCCCAGAGACTAACTCCTAGTACTAAAGGAGCCTTGGGGTGAAAGCCCAAAGCGTGTGTTCCTCAAGGGGGGGGGGGGGCTGTGGGGGGTTCCAAATGTATAGTAGGGATAGTGGTTGGAATGCATGTCTGACCATCTGAGACATTAGTTTGCCTTCCGCTGGGTTGTGTCACTCCTTGTTCTGTGTCTGGCTTAGGTTTAAGCCCAAGCCCAAGCTCCATGCTGTTCTAGTTGGTGGAGTACCCTCCTCCTCGTGTTAGGCCACTGGTATGCCAAAATTGTGCCAGACTCCGTCTGACACCATTTTGCGTGCAGGAGCTGGATACGGGGAGTTGGTGCTCGATTGTACCGAACCCTCATTCGTAGCACAACGGGCTTGGAGTTCGGCTCTAAATTCAGGTGCGCTACATGGATCAACCAAGACTATAGGAATTAGTCTATTGGTTCAAGTAGTCATTGCCACGCTTTCTCATAAACTTTTCTTGGATTGGATTGAAGGCGGTGCAAAAGCAAGCTTGAGGTTTGGTCAAAGTAAAGTTCAAAAAGAGAGTTGTCAGAGATGAATGATCAAACACATAAATCATCTTCTCTTTTTGGAGAGGTGATTTGCAACGAAGTGTTAACTCATTGCTCGTGTTCATGTTATGCAATCAAGAGACCTTATTTTGATGCATGTTGGAAATGATAGTCTTACAAATGGTGAGTTATGGGATGGATAGCGATAAAGTGCTATACCATTTTATCTAGGCTTACTATTGAAGACTTGGGTTACAATGTTCAATTTTTTTTCAAGGTGAGTAGCTTGGTGTTGGATTAGTTTTGAGTTTGGTTAAAAAGAGAGTGGTATGAGCTTATTTATGTTATGAACAAAGTTGGTGGTATTGGTGTTATAAATCTCTATCGGTGGGGTGTAGCATTTATGTTGCATTTTGTCGAATTGAGTTAGCACTTGATACTCATGTGAACTTTTGAATTAATAATGTGGGCTTGCTCATGGTGTTGCTCAATTGATGATCAAGTCATTATGATTTTTATGTCATATCCATGTGATAGTGAACAATATGTTTACAAAGTTGCTTGGTTAAATGATGATCAACCATAAAGTGGTTGATAGTGAAGCTAATCTACTTGCAAGTAGTAGCATTGAAGTAGCTTTGACTTGGTTCTCAATAATGATTTATGATATGCTAAGCTTATGTTAGTACCTTGGTTCTTGAGGGGTTGCCCATAAGGTGTTGGAAAGGGTAATAATATTCACTTGCTATGGCTTGTCGATTCATCCATTGCACTTAGAGTAGATTATTGAATGGTGAAAGTGTGAAGTTGAGGCATTGGCATGGCTAACACTGGTGTTAATGGAAGTGGCATTGTGATTTTGAGTGATGAGGAATTTTCCTTAGACCTTGATTTTCCATGTCATTTTCTTTTTCTTGTTAGCATTTTGGTTTCATATTAGATTTTAAAAGTTGTTGAAGAAGAGTGTTAGTGCAATGTGGATATCCAAAGATATAGTCTTTGTGATCAGGCCTTGGATGTTCATTTTGCATTTTACGAATGTTGGTGTTGAATGTTGAAATATGGGCATGATTTTCATTGCTTAGATATACTAGGGGTCGTGAGAATATATGTTGAAGTGAACCTATGTGAAGTTGTTGGTAAGAAGAAGTTGGTTGAGTCTTGAAAGTTTGCATTTCTAGACTAAGAGTCATTCTTTCTTTCATCAAGTGGGAAACTGATAACGGGTCCAGCAATACCAACCTTTTGCCGTCGTGGCAGTAAAGAAAGAATATCCAAAAGGACTAACTGATAGGTAACTTTTGATATCCGAAGTCACATTCACGACACCCTATGTGAGCCTTGTAGGTACTCTCCCCACCTTCTACCTTTAGATGGTTTAGCTATATTGTTAGAGTGAGGTTCCGATGAGCCATGCAAAGTATCCAAATAGAGAGTCCCACCCACACTTGGATTGGGAGCATCAACCATTCGATCTCTTAGGGGAGCTAAAGTTAACTCTTAAACACTTCACCAAGTTACCCCACTTGTTTATTTGTGTTCACTTTAGCTTTGGACTCCTCAGTGGTTTTATCACCCACCATATGTATAGTTTTCCTTGGTCACATTAGCTTTTCTTAGCCAAACTAGCTCCATTGGAGTCCTCCCCCTACTATACTTTTGGAGCTCACCAAACCCCCTAGGGATAAAAGCTTTGGGTTTATACCCTTGGACTCGAACTCGGACTCAGACTCGGACTTGGCTCAGACTCGAGCTTGGACTTAGACTCGGACTCGGTCTCAATCTCAGTCCCAATCCCGGTCTCGGTCTTGGTCTTGATCTTGGCCTTGACCTCAGACTCTATCTTGGGTCCATCTCAGACTCCATATTGGTCCATCTCGGACTCCATCTTGGTCCATCTCGGACTCTATCTCGGGTCCATCTCAAACTCTATCTTGGATTCCACCTTGGGTCTGTCTTGGACTCCACCATGTGTCATGTGTTGGTCTTCTTATGTCCCTTTTCTAAAGGCTCTCTTATTATTTGCCTTGTGCTCGTTCCTTGAGTATTTCGTTGGGAGTTCCACAACTCTTCAAGTCAGAGTTTTTAGTCCAAATGTGTTATGCTCGTTTGGCTTTCACTTCGGCCATTACCATATGGCACCCTTTTAGCTCCACTTTGAGGCTTAGGGATTTGTGTCTCACAACTCCACCACCCATAAATGAAGTTTGATATCCTCATTAAATAGTAAACATTTTTATAAAGTACTCTATCATGGATTACCACTTCTCATCCTTGGCATCTAGCCAATTATCCATCAATGGTTTGACACCGAAGGCTCAGCAAACCTTGTCCATCCTCTAAAAAGTATAGTCTTTCCAACATAGACCACTTGTAGTGGTTCTCTTCCTTTATTGGTTTAGTTCTCGTTAAACCCATTAGAAGAACCTTCTTTATCTCAATCCCACTATTTATACTCAAGTAGTCTTAACTTTTATTGATATAATTATAGCACTTTGGAACCTTTTAACTTTGATTTTTAGAAATTAATTTCCTACGTGTCTCCGAGACCGTGCTTTGCATATATTGTGCAATCTCCATTCCCCCATCCTAGAAAGTTTTGTACTTGAGGACATCATCCTCTCTTCTATTTTTGTGCAATTCTAGGCACTAAATTCCATTTACCCATAATTTGTTCTAGGGCTATCCACAACTTTATCATTTGGCTACCTTGCCACTCCTTCCTTTGGAGTTTTCTCCTTTACCAAATTGAAGCATTTGAGAATCCATCATTGAAAATGTATTTCCTTTCCCAAAATCCATTAGCACCCAACCTAAGAATGTTCTTCACTTAATAGGGCCATTTGGTCCTTCCAATAATTTCCATGGCCCATTTTTAGCTACTAATCTTTTGCTCCCATCCTTTAATTGTTACACCAAATAATATAGGATCACTACCTCCATCCTTGAGGTATCCCTTTATTCCCATAGCAAAAACTTTGCTTTTGCTAAATCTAGAGAGTGTTCACCCCTAGTAAGTCTCCCCAATATTTTCTATTCTAGGCTTTATCTATAGCCTAACTCTATGACCCATTCATGGGTCCTTCCTTGGAAACTATTTTCTTAAACTTACAATACCATTATATTATTATAGTTGATTTCCCTTATGTGCCCTTCCCATTTGGTTATCTTGACCGAGCCACACCATTATCAATAGTTTAAATCAATACTTTGAACTAGGAATCTTATTCTTTAACTTCACAAGGACCTTGTCCTTGTTTAGCCGTAAGATCACCTAGTGATCTAACCTTGACACTTTAACAGGTTTGCCAATAAGTATTAGGTCTTTTAGACCTTTAAATTGTTGACCATAACCCCACACTTGGCGATGCACCCATGCTAGCCCTTCTGACCAAGGGTCTATAGCAACTGAAATTAGGTGTCCCTATCTCCTTGGTGTTACTTGCACCAAAGTATTCAAGTTAAATATACTAAATTTCACACTAAGCAATCTAACCGTGCATCATGACTCTAAGGCATCCCCCACTTAGCGGTGTTCCCAGAGTCCATGACCACCAAAAAATGAGTGTCTTCATATTCCAAACCATGGTTGGAACTCAAACCCAACCTCCGTATATGCATATATGGATGGCATCACCCAAGATGCATGGCATGACTCCCTATACTGGTGCACCAACTTATACTTAAAGCATGCCATGGATTATAACTTAGGAACCTAATTCCTCCAAACTACCAAATCCTTTCACTTAACAAGTTTATAATCATGCATGGACTCCTTCATGCTTGGCCCCATGGGCTACCCCTTTTTGAAGTCAACACCTCCAACTAGGGTTTTTGTTTGCTCCGACTTACCAATTTCGCTTAACAAGTCACATGACTAGCATAATATGGTTTCATGCATAAGTGTGAAAGTCTTTAACCATCGACTTTCATTCAAAGCCATCTCTTTGAACACTCAAGGACTAAATCCTCACCTTAAATTGACTTTATCCCTTAGCTTGCTAAAGCCTCCCCTTTCGCAAGCTTTTTAATTGCTATATGGTCTAACGTGGACAATTCTATACTTTAAACTTTCCATGGTATCATGGCTGTTAATAATAACATGTTCGATCACCCACTTGATTATTCACTCTTAACTTGCATAATTACCCTTGATTATTCCTTTCGATTCCTATCGTTCGGTTCTATTCCTTTACTATTTGCTTTTAGCCTTTTGTCTTCCCTTTAGTTATTCTCCTCCAAACTAAGAGGGTAGTTTTGCACTTTTTACCATGCCTTAACAAGTATTCTTAGGGATGAACCTACTCAATAACTTAAGGAGTGGTTCTTCAATTTGGATATACTCATCATGTAATCCCACACACCAGGATTAATATTGCTACATATGGGCCTCTTTATGCCTATTGCTAACCATGCCAAAATCCTTGTTAGCTTTGTCTAATTTGGATAGATAAACTTCTCTTGTCTTCGTGACCTTAGACATTGGATAGCACTTTTTATCCATTACTTACTAAGGACTTAGTCCCTTGGGCCTCCTTTAATGCCCTTTTAATACCAAACACCACTTCCTAGTGTTTTAGAGTTTTTTCCAGCATTTATAAAAGGTAACCCTAGCTACCATTTCAAAGACTTGTGTCTTCATCCGTATTTTACTTCTCATATTTATTAATTCTAATCTCAAATTCATGAGCACCAGCCTCAACTATATGAGGATAATCTTGTGACTCCTTTATAGTTTTGGAGTCTATATCTTTCCCGTGATCCCAACTATAGTTGTTTACCACAACTACATTAGCCAATTTGTTATATCAAACACTCCTCTGGATCACATCCTCAACTCTCTAAGGAAAACCTTATACTATTCCCAAGATTCCAAAGTCGTTCCCAAATTGGCCTCTTTCTATCCACCACATTGCCAACATGTTCATTTATGAATTAAGGTGGAGAGTCATGCCCTTTCAACATGTTACTCCTCAAGGATAGGCCCACTTCTGGGACTTTCCAATGCTAAGATAAGTGGTGATATACTTGACCACCAGTAAGAGTCGAACTAAGGAATAACTCTAGTAAACAACTAAATTTTCCATTCTACTTCAGTCACTTAACCACATCTCTAACTACTTGGAGGAGTCTCACTCACAACCTCCATAAGTCTTATTCCGGATTTAGGGTTTATTAGCCCCAAAAATGGCATCTATGCCACTCAACCTTTGCACTTGATCCAAGTGCTCCACATGTCCGATCCCATGACCGACACCCAAAGGTACCACCGACATATCAGCCCATTACACTAAGGCCATGCCCATTCACCTTTATCACACTAATGATCCAACACCATTTACATCATAGTCTTATCTCCCAAAGACTAAATCATCCATTCATGAGTCTTCATCCCAAATCCACTCTTTAACATCCTTAGGATGCCCATAGACATGGGGAACATTCTTCCCCAATATCCCTTTTTTAGTTCCCACCAAGTCCCTTTCTGTCCATGGCCACGTTTGCCAACATTGCCACTGCGTCAAGGCTCATATGCCTGACCACTAAGTCTCACTGTCCTTTGGGACTTCCTCACCATGTGACTGTGTCCTTGGGGGCGCGGACCATACTTGAGCTCACGAGTTGAAGAGTTGAGCTCACGAGTTGAGCTCAATTTTCAATTGTAATTTAGTACAAACATTATAAATTTTAAAATTTTAAGGTTATGGCGAACCTAATAATTTAATAACTCTCTATATATTATATAGATAAAAATGTTCTAAAGAACACATTTTGTTCTAATAATTTAAATATTTACTACATGCAATGATAGGGACATTTGTTAGAACATAAAATAAAATGTTTGAAAAAAGAGTATTCTTGTCACTTCTTTAAATTTGTACTCTATGCTTTCTGGCTAGTAAATGTTAGGTTTGTCAGAATTAAAAAATTATTAAATTTGAAATAAGATTCTATGTGAAACCATATAACCGTTTGAAAGGAAAAAAAATAACCGTTGATGTAAGCTTATTGCATATAAAAGAAAGACTTGGTTCTTTGTAGAATACATTCTTGAGGGGTTTGTCGTAGCATACTGTCTAGAATTTATAGATCTTCATTCACACTCTCATTCGAAAAAAGGGAAATACACCCACAAATGTCTATGGGTTCTAGTGTTGGTAATTTTAACTCTCACAATCTTTCTTCCCAGGGCTCAAGGGCTAGGAGATGCAATAACTATCCCATTGCACAGCATAACCAAATCACACAAGAGAATGAAAGAGAGGATAGTGAGGATAGTGATCATGAGTTGGAGATAAATGCAATGACAGAGGGTGCAACAAATTGGGTGAAAAAGAATGCCCTCTTACTTGTTTTAGAAAAGTGCAGTTCTGCCACTTTCAAGAAGTGCCCCATATGTTTTCTAGCGTCTGGTGGAAACAATGGCAATGATCAGTATGATGGTATATATGCTCTTGCGACACACTGCAACATCACGCACCCGAAAGACTACCATGAAATCTTTTTTGAGATGGTAAAGACAGAAATGGAGACACACGAGTACTATGGGCAGTATTGCGAGAAGAACACTCGGAAGCATATAAAATGAAAAGTGAAATGAAAAAGCACATTTGTATTAATTATATAAAGTATAATAAGTTTTATTGATAGAGAATAAACATCGATAGTGTTGGAGAAATCTAATTAGCTCCAAAAGTTTTCTGCAACTCAGCAATAGTAAGGCTTGCTTGGTGTATATGAATATCCACTTTAGGATCCTGGTGCAAGATGTTGATGAAGATGTAGTACATATGCTTGCAAGGAGCATATGCCTTCCCATGTTCCTCGCGCTTCGTAAAGTCTGGACATGTGCAAGAAGGAAAGTCGTGAATGGCAATTGTGTACTCTCCACCTTCTGTTTTGACTATGTACTCCTTTGCAAGCGCAGTGATGTACTTCGTAGAGAGAATCTCACACTCAAGTGTTTGAGCCAAGTTTATTTTACCTTGCTTCTGCTTGGAGACGGTACCAATAAATTTAACTGCTTTACCTTTTCGTGCTGGCCTCCTGTGCATCTCTGTAGGAATAGTCCTGCTCCTGTCACTCATGTCTCCAACTCTCCTCTCAAGATTAAAACCAGATTTCTCAAGGTTTTCAATCTCATCCGAGGTGAGCGCGACCCCATTAACAACTGGCCATTCTTTAGGTACTGCATCAGGTTTAGTCACTATAGTGTCTTCAAGCCGCTTCGTATGGTTGGCGTCGGTGTTGCAACAATATAGCCAGCACCATCTTGAAAATCCTGCTTGCTTTCGTTCCCCATAGAAACATGGGGCTGGAACAGAAGCAGATTTTTCACCACGAATCCAGGCCCAACACTTGCCCCTCGGAAGCATCCCTACACACCTACATTG
>NW_003314398.1:338721-352132 GCF_000143415.4 Selaginella moellendorffii | reverse complement strand
CTCCTTACTGATTTATTCTGTATTCATTTCTATATTCCATACACTTACATTGGTGAAGATGGATAATAATTTTAATATTCCCTAAGAAATATTTGGATTTATGCTTTTTTTTAAGACTTAGCTTTTGTATTATCTAGATTATTTGTTCTTATAAATTTTTTTATTTATTTGTTTTTGGCTTTTCATTTTTCTTTTTGATCATCTTCAAGTAACAATTAATGAAATTGCTCATGCTATGTGATTGCAATTGATTAATCAAAGTCAATTGATAGTGGTGTTCATAGTATGTAGTGCAACTCTGCCAGCTCTTACTGCCAATCTTCATATTCGGATAAATTTCTTTTATAGGAATCTTGGGGATGATATGTATTATTAATTCAATCATTTTCTAGTGATTGCTACCTATTATTCTTGGGATGATATTCACCCTCTATATAAGTTCCCTATATATCTGCAAAAGACAAAATTGCAATGGTATAATGGTTTAAATGCAACCATTTATATGGATTGAAACCTTTCATGTGTATTCAAGCGTGCATTTGAACATATTGATGATTGTAATGATATTTTCCAACAATTGCATCATCTCTATCAAAGGTTATTTGAGTAGTTATGCAATTTGATGTTCACTTCTAGAGTCTCTTGTTCCATACGGAGTTGAATATGTTAAAGCAGATTAAGTTGAGTATGTTGGCTAACACTTCATCAAAATCTTCTAAGACTTATACTTGCACTTGCCCCAACTACTCTTAACAATGTTCTTCAATTGGTATAATGCTATAAAACATCATCTCTCCCACTTATAATTGCACATACTTCAACTTTAATTCATACAGGAGACAACCCTATTCCAATGGAGGTTGATGCTATTGTTATCTTTGTTCAAGGACAAGGAAGAAGATATATTCATGGTTGTGATATTCGCTATTAGGCATGTGATGAAGTTAGCTATACATATTAGCGTTATCAACATTTTCTAGATTGGTGTCCTTCATTTCCTAGGTGAAGATCTTGACATCAACAATATCCTATTGGTGTTGTTGCAGTGGAAAATATTGATACTAAGATTCTTTTGGGAAATAAGGAGTCGTATGAATAATGAAAGGACCTTGCACAAATAAGTTAGTGACCCCTTCATCCTTCTTTTAGGAATACTATGAAGGGGTTCATTTAGTATCGGTTCATCTAGTATTAATTTTTCAAATTCTGTTTTATAACAAAAAGTTTAATGTTATTTTCTTTATATTGGTTAATATAGGTTTGAATTTATATGCTATTGCTTTATGTAGTTATTTACATTTTCATTTTAAGGTAAAATTAGTCTTCATTTTCTATTCCAATGGCTGTACACATATGTGTGTATAAGATGAGGCAGACCTAATTGTGTATATGGGTGCTTGAATTTGAGTTTCAATCTTTGTGGGTGGTGCTAAATTAAGTTTTTGACTTTATCTTTAGTATGGATTGGTTACAGCACAATTATATGAAATATGATTTTGAGGCTTTTCCCTTTTGTTTTATACTCCCTTTTTTAATTTTATTTTTCCTATTGTATTTATCTTTATTTCCATCACTTTTTGTCTCCCTATTACTTCCTACTGTATTTCCTTCTTGTTCATATATTCATTCTCCAAATCCCTTATATAATCTTTATGCTATAGTGGTTGACTGGTTGAAATAAGAATATGCTAAGCTATTTGACTTTGATCTATTGTTTGGGGCCAAAATTGCAACATGCCATTTTATTTAAATTGGGAATGCTTATGTAATCAAGGTTTCTGTTCAACGTCGGTTATCAAAAGAGATTAATATTTTATGAGTAAATGTCTAAAAGATGTTGGAGAAAGTAGTTATCCAAAAGTCTCAAAATCCTTGGGTATGTGAATTTCATCTTGTGATGAAACTTAATAAAAATATTTATTTCTACATCAACTATCATCTATTAAGTGATGTGATGATTTCAAATATGTACCCTCTCCCCCACATTGCCAATCTTCTAGTTCGTTTGGGGTGAAGTAGTTGGTTCACTAAATTGAATTTTACTTTCATACTAGCAAGTTTTGATGGCAAGAAGGATGTTCTCAAGATTGTTTTTTATACACCATTTAACTTAGTATAAGTTCTTGGTGATGTCATTTGGGTTGAAATGTATATATAGATCCAAAAACATGATTTATCTTGGATGTCATATTTCTTACAAAATTTTGTAAGTTTATTTTGACGAACTTGCAGCTATTCTAAAGTTTCATACTTTAAAGTGTATGAATAATGTGAAATACTTCCTCAGGAAGATGCAATATTTTAGTTATTTTATTAGTTATATTTTTGACTATATTGCCCCTATACCGAGTATTGAAAAAGTTGTTCATATTGTCTTTTAGCTGGTTTAAGGATTACAAACAAGCATTTGTGGATCTTAAAGAAGTGTTAACAACTCCTCCAATTTTAGGGTATCTTAATTACACTCTATTTTTTATCTTGAGTGTGAATGTGTTTAATATTAGTCTTGAAGGTGTGTTGATATAAAAGAGCATAAGTATATATGGTCAATGTTATCTTATCATGTACATCAGCCATACATTACAACTAACAGAAGTGAATTACTCTATAACAAAGAAAGAGTGTGTAATAGTAATTTGCATGCTATAGACACTTCATTATTGAATTAGAAAAACTTGGTTGGTCGTACAATTTAGTGGGCTTTGAAACTTCAGATATATTACTTTGAAATCATTCATTACTTAGGGAATTCTATAGTTAATACTAATGCCCTTTTTTTAGTTCTTCTCCCTTCTTTGCTTTCTTTTCATGTTCTTAATGAGCCTGTTATTTCAACATTAGTGAATTTTCTAGACAAATATTCAATATCTACAAGGTGTGGGGTGTAGAGTGATATCCCTCTTTTATTCTAGGTGAGTACATAAAATATTAGTTTGTGTTTAAAAAGTTTGTAGGCCTTTTTATTGGCCAAAAATGCAATATAATGTTATCTGGTATGTACATAGTTGCATTTGATGCCAAATTATGATTCTTAAGGTATATGAAGTTTTAGCATTTGGATTGCAATAGTTATTTGCTATTTCTTTGGTATGCATATGTCTCTGGAGTACAGAATTCTATTAGTGCTTCACTATATAAACTTTTATATACTTATGATTTGATATTGTTAATAAAGTTGAGTTTACCTTAAACATTTGGGCCACATATAAATGAGACAACAACAGTGCTACAACTTTTATTATCATCTGTCTACAAACTATAAAGTGGATTGTTTTGTTTTCTCAATCTTACAATACATGGTTTTAAAGGCTCCTTACTCAATGGAAAGGATTGTATTGGTTGTTATGGCCAAAGGATCCAAAATAAATTGCACCACTTACAAATCCACTAGTATCTTTGTCTGATATTCCTCTAGATTGCAACTCATCAGCTAAGGGACCTTAATTGCCTTCCATTTTTCTGAGAGGAGGGAATAATGTGAGGTCTAAATATACAATTATGATGTTGTATACTAATATTAGTGTAATGGAATTTTGATAGCTATGGGATTGGTTTCAATCTGGACCACTTATTCCTATATATAAACTATTATATAAACTTATATAAACTAAGATAATTGTATATACACATTTTTATATTTTATTTCTATATTCCATTCACTCACATAGTGATATTAATTAACAAATTACTAAGAAATAACATATATAGATATAGTATAATATAAATCTCACAAGTCAATGATATTGTAGCTACTATTTCATTTTTTGGATTTTCCAAATGGTCCTATAATGTTGTTTTATATTATAAATCACAGTTATTATTATTATTATATCATAAGTTTTTCAATTTACATATTGGTACATCTTTTATTTACACATATGCACATATATTTTTTATTTTAAATTTCATAAAAAGATTATGCATATAAATATGTTTTGATTGCTATAATAGCAATGGAAACACATTATAATATTTGTATGGGATATGCTACATGCATAGGGGCATTCTATATAGACAAACAGTTCATGCTATATATGCAGCCATGTCATCTATTCTTTTTTGAGTGATACAATTCAAATTTATGATCCATGGTGCTTAGCATGTATAAGAATGTGCAAAGCACAAGCAAATAAACCCCACCTTAATCATTCATTACTACACTCTTAAAAGTGACAAGTGCCTTCCCACAAGATTATAGTAAAGAAATCCCTTGCTTGCAGCCATAGCACTCTATGCCACTAGCTCTATTTCCTTGAGTGTGCTGCCAATACTAAGATCACATGCTCTGGCTAATTTAGTGTGCCATATAGCACCACAATATTTATCAATCTACTAATAATCTTATTCATTACCTATTGCTGCTGTGATTCCCCTGGATCAAACCTTTGTTTTGGTGAAGAAATTGAGCATCATATTGGCATTCAAGATTCTTGCCTATTTTGAGTTATAAATCAGCCAAACTCTAAATTGACACTTAAATACATGTAGCCACTGAAGATAATGAGTGTGTGCTCAATGCCACACACAACATCAAGAGCCCTAATCAAGTGCTTTAGTGCAGTGATGGCATTGCCAAATTAGCACAGCTGGTAGTGGAACTCTGGATGCTGGTACCATGAACTTCTAGCCCTGTTTGGTGGCTCTTGCTCTACTGTTGTTGCCAGCACTGACATTTCCATTCGCTCTCATGGGCTAATGGTTAGTGATTCTTTGGTAGGCAGCATTTATGATGCCTGGTTTAGTTGTGCTTCCAATCAGGTTGATAGATTAATCATTCATGCCATTCTTTCCAAATTTAAAAGACAAAGAAAAGATATTAATGTGGCAAATAAACTGGTATGAATTAAGAATTCATACATGGCCATACATGCCAATTATATAGTCATATATATATATGTGTATTTAAGAAATTTAAACATATGTGTTTTGAATTGATATATATTGCAACACTGCCCACTCTAGGTACTCCCCCTAGATCTACAATCACATTTTGATTGTTGTATTATACTTGATGAGTGTTATGATCCACTCCAAAATATTATAAGACAAGATGGGAGAAAAAACTTTTCATGATCACAAAATAATGAGATCTTTAACAACTACTACAAACTCTTTGATTATAGATAATAGTAATGAAAAAATAATAAAATTCCATGTCATTAATATATTAAAGGAGATAGTTTCTTTAATTGTTTTTGTGAGTGTATGGAATATGGAAAGAGAATACAGAAAATGTGCATATCAATTAACCCAAAAACCCTAGTTTATATATAAGAGCAAGTGGTTCAAATTGAAACCAATCCGATGCTTACTAAAATCCCACTATACTAATATTAGTATATGGCATCATAATTGTACACTTAGACCTCGCATCATCCCCTCCTCTCGGAATAATGGAAGACTATCAAAATTCTTTCATATATGGGCCAGGATTTGGAGGAACATTAGAAGGAGGTATCGATACATCTATAAGTGGTACTAATTGTTCTTGATCCCTTTGTACGAAGTGTTTTAACTGTTGCAAATGCATAATTTCTAGAGGATTGGCTTGTTAGACGTCATGCCAAACCTCATAAACTTGTGGTCCAATTTGCTGCAACACTTGATATGATCTTTTCCACTGAGATAAATCACGTATAGTAAGATAGAGAAAATAGACTAACATCCAACCATCCACTTTATACTCCGCAGGTGAATGATGATAGGAGTTGTAGCATTGTTATTGTCCCACTTGTACGTAGCCTAGATATTCGGCAAACTCTATTCAAACAAGTGGAAGAATGCTTATCAAATATTGATCCTATGACCTAGCATCAACAACTTGTGGCAATCGCAAAAGTAAACCCAACTTCATTGATAATATTAGATCATGATCATATAGAAGTTTATATGGTGAAGCATCAATAGAACTTATGACATATGCATACTAAAGAGACAACAAATAACCATCCCAATCCAAATGCTGAAAGTTCACATACTTCACGATCATCCCTTTGAATGTCCAACGAACTGTTCCACTAAATTGTTTAACTATGGATGATAAGCACTCATGAAAATGTGGCATATCCCTAATCGAGACATCAAAATATGAAATGCTTTAGCCATAAATGCAGGACTATTATCCAAAAGAATCCACTTCAAATAAGAATGTTAAAACATCATTCGATTGAGGAGGAAGTATCTAACAACAGTTGCAGAGATATTAGTAAGAGCACCAACTTCCACTCAACAAATCAAGTAGTCAAAAACAATAATAACATACTCATTGCTAACAATCGATCATGGAAAAGGTTTCATAAGATCAAATGTCACCAACTCAAACAGATAGGAAACTATAACTGTTCTTTCGCAGTATGAGGGGGAGTATTACAAACTTGGCACTAAAAATAGCTATGCACATACCAGATAATATCATGTCGCATCTCTAGCTAATAGAAAGACCTACGTAGCTTCTCAGTCACACAATGATATTCGATATGCTTGCCTAAAACAAAAGAATCATGGTAAGCATGGAAAAATTGTAGAATAAAGATTGAAGGCACCACTAGTCTTAAATGATCATTAAGATCCATCCCCATAAAATAAAGAAGGCCTTTTTCAAAGTGATATTAAGAATGTAAATGCTAAAATGGCAAGTCATCAGCAAGTGATGCAAGATTCTCAAACCCATCTTGAAACCTTCGAATCCATAGCTCAATCTTTTGAGCTTCTTGAACCTCGTCAAGTGAAAGGTAGATCTTGCTTTGCACCTTGTGAACACTGAATATCAAATATAGCAACTGTCAACGACACAGAATCCTCATTTAGAAAATTCATAGATGTTGGAACAAGTTCGTCAGAAACATGAGAAAAGAATAAAAAAGGAAGAGGAGTTCGAGAAAGGGCATTAGCATCAACCATAGAACTCCTCGAGCGATGAACAACATCAAAATCATATATCTGAAGCTTTAAAGCCCATTGAAACCAAGTTCTTCCATTTTAATAATGAAGTAATAACAATATGATCATGTTCTAATAATGTCCGAGAACCATGTAGATATGCATGAAGTCTCTTGAAACCCCAAACTGCTACTAAACACTCCTTCTTTATTATGGAGTAGTTCACCTTTGCTAGTTGTAATGTATGGCTTATGTATGTAATGGGATGGCAATGACCAGACACACTTAGGCTCTTTTGCATTAACACACCTCCAAAAGTAATATCAGAAGCATCCATGCACAAAATGAAAGGTTAAGTGTAGTTAAGATTTACAAAAACCAGAGGAGTCATTAATAGTTCTTTGAGATCTATGAACACCCACTCACAGTCTACAAACCAGATGAAAGATGATGTTGATGACTTTAGCAATGCTTGGAACAGTGCAATGCAATCAGAAAGATGATCCACAAAATGACCGAGATACTACACCTTGCCCAAGAAGTGTTGGACATCATTCATACACTTCAGAATAGGGAACTTTAGAACAGCCACAAATTTGTCAAGATTAACTTGCAAACCCTCACAAGAAATACAATACCTAATATAAGTCATGTCTTTGGACCTAAACACGCATTTCGACTGCTTCAATTTTAAATTAATGTCCTGTAACTGATCTAACACTTTACAAACATTACGGACATATTCCTCCCACGTCCCTTCTGAGTGGATCAAGACATCATTAATGAAGTCAGTAGTCATTTCTAGCATATTGCAAAGAAGCTCGTTCATCATCTACTGAAAAGTTGCTAGAGCATTGTTCAAACCAAATGGCATCACCAAAAACTCGTACAAACCAAATGGTGTATGAAAAACAATCTTAGGAATATCTTCTTTGGCCATTGATATTTACCAGTACCCAAAAGCAAAATTTAACTTGGTGAATTAATGACTTCTTCCTAGATAATCCAAAAGATCAATAGTGTGAGGAAAAGGGTACACATTTGGGATCGTCACTTTCTTTAACAAATAATAGTCAATGCAAAAACAAATACTCCCATTAGGCTTTATCACAAGATGAGGTTCACATGCCCAAGGACTCCACAACTTTCAAATAATACCCTTTTCCAACATTTCATTGACATTTGCACGTAAAATGTTGATCTCTTTGGGTGACCAACGACAAACAAAAACCTTGATTAGATCAACATCCCTGGTTGGAATCGAATAACACGTGGTAATCTTAGCCCTAGACAATAGGTTAAATCCAAAGAGATTGGTATACTCCTCTATGAGGCAGTCAATTGCTGCAACACAAAGGTCATAGGAGGGATCAGAAAAAGGAGTGGAACAAAATAGAAACATAGAAGGAAATAATGGGGAAACAAAAATAATGGAAGAAAAAATAAAAATAGAGGGACAAAGAGGTACGGAAGTGATAGAAGCCTTAAAGTAATACTTCGCATAATGGCACTGCAATTAATCTATACTAAGGATGAGGTCAAAATCTTGATTTAACACCACTCACAATGACTACAACCCAAGTTCAAGATCACCCACACTCACAATTAGGTCCGCTTCATCTTATACATATGCATGTGTATAGCCATTGCTATAAAGAATGAAAACTGGCTCCACTACACAATGCAAATGTAGACGATAACATGTGGCAACAAGTCAAGCAATAAAAGATAAACTCAAACTTATATCAATTAACATGGAGAGAATAATAAAAGACCTCTTGTTATAAAAATGAGCTTGGAAAGTAAACATTGGATGAATTGTTGCCAAGTGAACCCTTTAATGATACTCCCGAAAGAAAGATGGAAGGGTCTCTAACTTATTCGTGCAAGGTCTCTTTATTATTCGCACGACTTTTCATTTCTCAAATGCATCTCGGTGTCTAGACCTTTCACTGCAGGAACACCAACAGGACATTGTTGATGCCAAGGTCTCCACCTAGGAAATGGAGGCCGCCAATCCGGAAAACATCGATAACACCGATAAGTGTGACCAACTTCATCACATGCCTAACAACAAACATTATAGCCACGACCACATCCTTAACCTTGAGCAATAGCAATATCAACATCCATTAGAATAGGATCATCTCCTACAGGAAGTGGAGCTAAAGGACGTGCAGTGAGAAATGGAAGAAGAAATATCTCATAACATTGTGCTAAGCGAAGGGCATCGTCAAGAGTGATTGAAGCAAGTGTATGCATAAGTCTTATAAGATTTTGATAAAATATTGGCCACAACATTTCTAGCTTGATCTGCTCCAACATATTTAACTCCACATGAAGTAAAAGGTTTCGGAAACGAACGCTAAATTGCATTACTAACTCAAATGGCCCTTGATGAAGATGATGCAATTGTTAAAAGACATCATTAAAATTGTTAGCATGTTTGAATATACATCTGAAGACATTTGGGAGAATATTTTAATCCCCACGAGTGGCTGCGCTCAAACCATTGTACCACTATAGCACTGCCTCTTGGAGACATATGGAAAACTCATGTAAATGTCGAACATCATTCCAAAAATGATATGTGACAATCATCATAAAGTGATCGAATTAATAGTACATATCATCCCTAGGATTCCCACGAAAGAACTCCAGTTGAACACAAGGATTGGCACTAAGAGCAAGAGGAGTTGTACCACATGCCATGAATGCCGCCATTAATTAAATTTGGTTATTCAATTGCAATTGCATAACATCAAGCAATTGCACCAATTGCTACTCTAGAGTCCATGGAGGAGGAGACTACTACTCTATCATAAAGATGAATGAAAAGAAAAGAGTAAAAACTAAAAGGAAAGGGAGATTTAAATAATACAAAAGCTAGATATAAACCAAAATCCTAAAAGAAAGGAAATGGAAAAAATTAGATCTAAACAATGCAAAAGTTAGATATAAACCAAAATCCCAAATCCCATTTTCTATATTCCCTTTCCATACACTCACATTGGTGGAGGTAAGGGGCACTTTTGATTATCCTTAAGGAGTGCTTTGCATATCAGTTAGCCTAAAAACCTTAGTTTATATATAGGAGTGGTTTAGATTGAAACCAATCTGATGGCTACCAAAATCCCACTATGCTAATATTAGTATATGGCATTACACTTCGACCTCACATTTTGAAATAATTCTTATTAAGTAATACTTTTTAAAGATTTAAATATTTTGAAAAATATTTAAAACATTATAGAATTTTGTTCATTCAAATTATATGCCCCTTTTTTAGTTTATTAACTAACAACCTTTATTGAGCCAAAGGGAACCAGCACCTCCATTTTTGCATAGAATTTATTAATCCTTCTATTGTATAGACAAAGTATTTTATGTTAGATAATTAATTATCCACTTGTATTGCAATTCTACAATGAATTCTAATGAATGCCCTACAAGACAAAGTACAAAGTACATTATAACAGCCCATATTGATCCATAGGAGGACTCAAGGCTAGCCATGTGGTAGAGGATGTGAACCATACTAACATGCTTAAGAATCTAACATGGAGGGGATGGTGTTGTTAGCAAGGGGATCAGCTAGCACATCTAAGAGTTCTTGTGGTTTCCTCTACTAACCCCTCATGATGCTCCTTATAGCATGATTACTTGGACACTCATCCACACCCCTCTTTATGCATCTTCTCCCAATATGAGAGTGTAAGTTTGTTATTGTAATTGTTTGTCTCTAGTAGCTATTTGTTTAGTCAATTGTTTGCTATAGTGTCTCCATACTTTGGAATGCCACCTCACTTCTGGAAATCTCCCTCCTCCTATTTTTAGGAAAAATGGCATCTCCACTCTCAAGAGGAAGGACTTCTAGACAAGGAGATTCACATTCCTCTCCCCTTGAGGGAAAGGGAGGACACATTCAATCGTGTCAAAGGAGCCATAGTGGGGAGCTGATAATGACGGCTTGGCCCTAGACCATGTGGATGGATGAGAAGCTTATAGTGCCTATTATAGCACTCCTCAAGAACCCCAAAATAGCATGAAAACTAGGAAAGTTGCTAGCTCCTATGCATGACACTCAAGTAAAAAAGGAGCTTTTTTTACTAAAGATTTCTTTGGCATTGCACATCAATACCTTGTGTATAAGATGGGTGCAGAGTTTGACCTTTACCTCGATATTTTTTACTATACAACACACAATAATAGAGTGGCTAGTTGTGAGAAAGTGAATGTGTTATGCATAGCACTAGAAGCACACAATATTTCCTACCAAGCAAGCAAGGCTTAAGGATTTGCTAAGCATGGCAAACAAGGCTACCTGAGAGTGGGAGGAGAAAACACTTGGTAGCAATAGAAATATGTTGTGAGTCTAATAGGGAAGAGTCAAAGGATCTAGAGCACTGAAAGCTTATAGCATGTCGAGGTGAGTACAATAGGAGCAGAGGTAGACACTAGCATGGTTCTTTTAGTTGTTAGTGACAACAGTAGAGAACTAGTACTTGGTGCTCAAAGTGTGATGGAGATGGCCATGGCTTCATGCCAAGGCACACTAAGAGGACATTAGTAGAACAAATCTTGCAGAATGACTTTATTTCATGTGCAATGAGGATGGCTGCTCGTGATTGCATATATTTTGAAGAAGAATGACAAGATTATGAAGGAGACTATACTATAAACATCCATTTTTCCAATCAATTTGGAATATAATGTCTTTAGGTTTGAGTAAATCCAAATTCAGGACCTTACACATACACATTCACATCTTTAAACTTAAACAAGCCCTATGGAATCCTCATCTACCAAAGGTGGAAAGATAGGCTACTTATGTAAGGTGGTGTAGACAGTGTTTGACTGGGAGGGCTGCTTAATCCTCCAGCATCTATCAAAGGTGGATGCAGCTATCAAGATACGCAAAAAGAGGTTACTTATGTGAGGGGCAATAAGTTCATGATTGCCAAGCTTTTGCAATGAGACAGAAGATGAAGTCCTCTATATTTGGAAGACCCTAGAAAAAAAAGGTGTGGCACACCAACCATACAAGGCTTATGATATAAAGGGAGATAATATTATCCTCCTGGCCTTAGTTCTAGATACGAGGATGAGAGTGGCAGTGATCTGCTCGAGCTTATTGTACATGGAGGTCACAACAAACAACAGAGTCAGGTCATACATGGAGGTCATGGCAAACAACCAAGCCAGGAGGCAGGGCCTGTTTGCTGCCGGGATGCTGGAGCACGCCAAGTGCACAAGGTGCTAATAAGCAACGTCTCGCCCTATGCTGTCTAAAACCACAGAGGTGAACATTTGGTGTTGCTGCACTGTGAGAGGATAGCATCAATCACCAACATTCCTCACCTGTGCAAGCTCTCCAGCATCAGCCTGGGGCATAGACTTGGGAAGTATGTGTATCTACTATCAAGTTTGATGATGAGGCACTGAAGGTTGAGCACTCTCAATGCGACAAGGAATTTCTGACCTAGGTGAAGTCACAGCTACAGCTTGGCCCGTGCTTAGCAGGAGCCAGGATAGAGAATGAGCTCAATGAATTGCTTCTTCGATACTGGCACATTTCCAGCACGAAGGCCAACAACATTGGCAAAACGGACATAATACAACACAGAATCCACACAATAGCTGAGCATCCTATCAAGCAACATCCTTACGGCGAATCTCCAAAACAGAGAAGGGTGCTATGACTATCTGAGGAGCTGCAGAAGATTCTTGATGCAGTTGTGGAGCCGTCAACCTCTCCATGGGCATCATCAGTTGTGATGGTGGCAAAGAAAGATGGGAGCATGAGATTGTGCGTTGATTACCAAAACTTGAATGCAGTGACAAAGAGAAACGTGTATGGGTGGATGATACACTTGACCAGCTCGTAGGTGCAAGATTTTTCAGCTCGTTAGATCTAGCATCGGGTTTTTGACAAGTTCTAGTATGTGAAGAAGACCAAGAGAAGATGGCATTCATCTGCAGGGATGGACTATTCCAGTTCAACATGATGCCATTTGGTTTATGTAATGCAAGCACCACATTCCAGTGTCTCATGGATAAAGTACTTGGGAGCCTGAGATGGGAATGTGCCTTGGTATACATTGATGATGTCAATGTATAAGGATGCTAGATCAGATCTCTTGGATATGAGGAGAGTCTTTTCAGCAACAGGCCTAAAAGTCAAGCCCAGGAAATGCCACCTCTTCATGGAAAGTCTTGGCCACATGGTTTCAGCAACTGGGATTGGGACACTTTGTTTCCAAGGCTAAAGTGCATACAGGATCTCTAAACATGAGTCCATGGGCTTTTGAGTTGCTTTATAGAGGTCAAGGAAGCCATAACATCTAATGCCTGACATGCCAGCTCTAGAGGAGAGCCTAGACTTCGTGAAATACATTGAGCATTTAGCCAAGAACTGTAGGACCTGAGGTGAGCATGCAAAAGCTAACATTTGACAAGAGCAGCAACATTCTGCTAGAAACTTCAACAAGAGAATTGCCAAGCATCCATTCCAGATAGGTGACCATGTATT
>NW_003314398.1:332031-338621 GCF_000143415.4 Selaginella moellendorffii | reverse complement strand
GGGGGGGGGGGGGAGTATGGGAAGCTTTAGGATGCAGAGTCTTGGGTTGGCAAAAGTTGGGAATGTGTGTAGGTGGTGAGTTTCTTTGCAAGGCAACATCTTCCAATGAGCTTACACCCATTTTAGAACCACAACAATGTATTTATTCTATATTATTTTTTAGCAAGGGTATATTATATTTTAAGTAGCCACAAATTGAACTTATTCCATTTTTATTTGCTCTAATACTATATATAACACATTTTATATCTATATTAATTACTTGATAAGATAGCTTTTAGTGGCTATTTTATCCTTATTTATCATCTAGAATTCAAAAATCAATGATGACAATATATTAATCACATACACTAGACATTACTATAAATAGTTTTATAAAAATCAGAAATCTGGCCAAAGTTGCCACTTGGCTTTAGGCTTGATTGGCTTGATAGGTAATATTTAATCATCAATCTAAATTTCGAAATGGTTACTTGGAGAGGAATATGGTTTGGATTAGAAATATAAATTAGATTGAGTAAGGGTCACTATGTGTATAATGTCCTCTCATGGAATGCCATTGTCATAATTTAGCTCAAGAATAAAATGTAAAGGATTTGTGGGGTTTGATCAAGTTGAGAGTGATTTATAAAATAAATAAAAGAGGAACTTTAACTAAAGCATGAATATGACAAGCAATGTATAAGTTTTGGGAATGTGTGAACTTTTAAATTTGAGTTTCCCAATAGGTCATCTAATTCAATATTACTCAAACCTAAGGACATTTAATGCCAAAATTTTAGCAACACCTTTTTATTATTATAGATTTTTCTCAATAACTAATTAATCTTCATAATTTTAATCTTATATAGCATTTTAAATTGTTGTATACAAGATTGGATATTTTTAACCATGTAACCCTGGAAAAGAAGGTACACTTTTATTCATGGGCCTTTTCCCTTTATATTTAATCCTTAATGAATTGTCTCTCAAATTGTTCTTTTTGACTATTTATACAATATAGCATCCATAAAGCCATGAATACTGGAAGATAATAAAATATTTATTTCCCATTTTCCTATTAGATGCTTAGAAAAAAGATGTGAATCTCAATCAAATAAGTATTAAAATCACACTAACTTGTCTTATTTCTTTTTGATATTAACTATTTACAGAAATCCTCTTAATGATTTCAGTCTATATAAAGGACCATGAGCTAATCCTAGAAGAAGAATAAGTCCACATATATAGCTCATTTTTGCAATATCTTCTTTAGTACCTTAATATTCTTTTTCATATTTAAAAAATATTAATATAAGGTAATAAAATTATAATAGATAATTTCCTTCTAGAGGATCTTTGAAAAGTATAAGAAAAGTTAAAAACTTTCAATTCTCTCTAGAATAGGTTAACACAAATGCAAGTTATGGTCTTATATCTTAAACTTTCACACAAAGAAAGTGATGTCATAGATACTTCTTATATATATAATTATAAGCCACAAGAAAGTAAAGTTAATAAGGAACCTTTGGACAGATCAACTTCAAAATTTAATTGTGTCAATAAAAAAATATTTTTAATAATGTAAGAATTTTAAAACATAATAGAATATGGACAACAAGCTATATTCCTTGAAAACTTTTAGAACATTCATTAGTACTTCTTTCATAAAGATTGTTAAAACAATTAATCTTTGTTTACAATCATGTTGGAAAGCTTCTTAAAGGAGCAATCAAATGCTACCACCAATAATTCTTGTCAGACTTATCAAACCTTGTGAGTTTTAGAAGGAGATAAAAGTGGTATTAATGGTTGTGTGGTAGTTAACATTCAAAATTCATTGACTTCTAATACTATTTGATTCAATAACACAAGAGTTTATTAAGTCCAAGATTAAACAAAAGTAGTGGAGGCAATTCAACTTAATCTTCAACGTGAATAACTCTCTTGTGTGTTTAATTGCAATTACAATTGATACATTTTATCTATAAAATAAAGAAGTCAACCCTTTAACCTTTGCTCAACAAGTAAGTAACAAGAACTTTTAATGTTACAACTCTTAAATTGTTCATAACAACACACCATGCCAAAACAAAAGCCCAAAACTCTGGATTAATAAAGTAATAGGCTCTAACTCTTCCCATTCTTCCAGATACTCACTTGCAAAATAGCTTCAAACACACTTTCAAAGCCAGAAAGTGTAAAGCTGACATAAGATACAATCACCACACACTTTCCAACCTTGCTGTTTAGCTAGCTTTCCAAATTAGAGAAGCAAGGGAAAACATTCAAGAAAATAATATAAAAAATTAGAATTTTTTTTATATAAAGCATACGTACTTCTTTGATGGCCTTCCAAAAGTATTACATTGACTAATAATCATTATTATAACATTGTTATAATTATTGATTGTGTAAAATCCCGAGGACTCATTACCTTATATAATATTAGTAGAGTGATCAACTAAAGGAGGAACTTGGCTATGGTGACATTGGTTTTGCTCCCCTTCCTCTTGATTCTATTCCACATCAATGCTAGCACTCTTTTAACTGTTAGAATTAAATATAGTTTATATAAATATATGCAAGAATATTAATATTAAATTTGATGACAAATGAATTAGAGAAATTTTAATACCATTAGATTGAGGAATATTCCACCTAGATATTCAAGGTATACACCTTTCAGGTTTTACTAATAATTTGTTGTGTTTTGCATACTCCAATGCTTGGTTTACTTAATAGTAGTGATAATTATTTATTAATCCAATTGATCAATTGGAAATTTATAATAAAAATGTTTATAATTTATAAACAAGCTTACATTAGATAGTAAAATCAACTAAAATACACTAAGTGTTTGGGAAAGTTTATAATTTATATATACAAGACTAATATAAATGAATAATAACCATTAGATGGTAGAATATCCTAGAATATCCAAGTATATTTTAGACCAATTGCTTAAGTAAACAGAAAATATTAATATTAAATATATTAACCATTAGATTAAAGAATATCCTAGAATATGCCTAAATATTTTAAATATATTCTCTAGTTTCTTGGTCTATAATTGGCTTATATAAGTAGTTTTAGATTTACACCTGATTCCTTGATCTTGTAACTAAATCTTCTAGATCACCTTCAAAATCTCGTGAAATCCAGAACACTCTTAGTGTGGAAGCAAAGCAAAGGCGGAGCTAGAGACACGCCAATGCAGCGCTCCATAAGGCTCACACGACCCAGGCATTAAGTCACGTTCTCTGTGATGTACAAAAATTGTCCAGGAAGTTCCCACTCAACTCAGGCTTTCAATCTTTATCAAAACGGAAATCTCGGTACAAGCTTTGATTAAACCCCTATAAACACCATGCCGCTTGCTGATCAATACCAAAACACCCACAAGATAGCGGGCGTTAGAATCGTGGTTGGCTGCACAGCAGGCATGGACAAACCGTAGAAGTTGATATGCATGACGCCAGAAATGGTGTCATTCTCCAGGTTCTGGGCCCTTTATGGATGTTTGGCGCCACGCGTGACATCTTATTCGACCACAAAACTAGGCCATTTTCGCTCTTTGCTGTCGCGCATTTCCTCCCGCTTCCCTCTCTTCGATCGACCACCATGGCGATGGAGAATGGTGCCGCTCAAACGCCAACAGCAGACTTAAAAGCTCTGCCAGGAACAAAGAGGGACGAGCAATGGCAAGGGACCAGTCCTGAGCACGGGAATGCGAAGGCCACCGGCGATTTCCCCGCGGAAGAAGTCATGGTGGATCAAAAGCCGATCGCGAGCGACATGGTGCCAGCTGATCGTCGCCATGGAAACAAAGGCGGGTGGAGAACAGCGCCATACATCTTCAGTAACTATCTTTGTTTTCTCGAGCCCCCCTTTTGTGAATTTCTCGATCCGCACAGGTTGTGGAGCCATGGATTTCCTGGCGTCGCTGGGGATCATGCTCAACATGATGGCTTACCTCCAGCACCGGCTCAAGCTCGACTTGGTGGACGCCGCAAACACCATCACAAACTTCATGGGGATGTGCTCCTACACGCCACTGCTGGGTGCCTTCGTGGCGGACGCCATGATCGGGCGATACGCAACAATCTTGATCGCCTCCACCATCTATGTCGCGGTAAACTCCCTCCTCTTTTTAAACAAAAAAGAAAAAGGATGGTCAAACTTTGATTGTTCTTGGTGTTTCTTACTTCACACCGTTTTGATGCGTGGTTTTCATGATCTTATATACAAGGCCCTGTTCGTGATGGTGATCGAGGCCAAGCTCCCGTCCACCAAGCCTCCGCATTGCAAGAAGCACGACTGCCTCGGCTACCTCTACGCCGCCTTCGTGCTCATCGCCATCGCCGCCGGGGGCGTGAGGCCAAATGCGCCATCTTTCGGGGCGGACCAGTTCGACCAGCATAACCCCGTGGAGCGCAAGCAGCTCTTTAGCTACTTCAACTGGTACTACTTCTTCGTGGTGGCGGCCATGGTCACCAGCACCACCCTGCTCGTCTACATCCAAAACACGTTTGGCTGGGTGTGGGGGTTTGGCATCCCCGCGGTGGGGATGGTGGTGGCGGTGGCGCTCTTCTGGGCCGGCTCCCCGCTCTACAGGAAGATCTCTCCCGCCGGCAGCCCCTTCACCCACCTCGCGCAGGTCGTCGTCGCTGTCTGTCGCAAGTGGCGCGTTGATATTCCCAACGATCCCAGGGAGCTCTTCAACAATGAGGTGCCCAAAACTGGCGCTGGCGGTATCACTCTTCGTCACACAATGCAATACCGGTACGTGAAGTTGACACGAAGAATCATAGTCCCGAGTGATTGATCGAAACTCTGATCGCAGGTTTCTGGACCGAGCAGCCACAATCGTCGACGGAGAGCACCACGGCTCCGAAAAGATCGATCCGTGGAGGCTATGCCCGGTGAGCCATGTAGAGGAGCTCAAATCGCTGCTGCGAATGACGCCCGTGTGGGCGACGGGCATCCCGATCTTCGTGGCATGGTCGCAGCAGAGCACGTTTTGGATCGGGCAGGGCTACGTCATGGATCTCCGCATGGGATCCTCCCCGCACGCTTTCAAGATGCAGCCCGCGACGCTCCCGGTCTTCTCCCTCCTCACCATGATGATCTTCCTCCCCTTCTACGACAAGCTCGTTGTCCCGCTGGCCGCCAAGGTCACGAGGAACCCGCGCGGCATCACCTTCCTCCAGAGGATCGGCGTGGGGATCACCTTCGCCGCCTCGGCGATGCTGGTGGCGGGCGCGGTGGAGGTGAAGCGGCGGCGCCTCGGATTCGCCCACCCCCTCTCGTGCTTCTGGCTGATCCCCCAGTTCTGCCTGCTGGGCCTCTCCGAGGCCTTCGTCACCATCGGCTACCTCGAGTTCTTCTACGATCAATCGCCGCCCAGCATGAGGAGCATGGCGGCGGCGGTGGTGTGGGCGATCATCGGCACTGGCAACTACGTCAGCACCGCCATCGTGGCGCTCATCAAGCGGTCAACGAGGACTCCGACCAACGACCAGGGCTGGCTCTCGTTGACCGGGAACCTCGAGTACTTCTACTGGGTGCTGGCGGGCTGCCTGGCCGTCGATTTCGTGGCTCACCTTCTTGTCTCTACGTTCTACACGTACACAAAGCCGGACTACGCCGATGACGACGATCAAGTTCCCATTGCGATGATTTAGATAGAGAGAAATATATCATACAGTCGTGTGATTACATTGATCTTTAATAGATGACTATACATTTCAAGTTTGCTCCACCTTTTTCAAAACCTTCCCATTTTCCTCGGGCACGTCGTTCCAGCGCTTGTACCTATACCACCTTGCCACCACCAAGTAGACGCCGAGATTGACGGTCAGGATCCCCGCCAGCATCCAGTAGAACAAATCCAGCCGTCCGCGGTTGATGTTATCGGGCACCCAGTTGGTCCTGGCGTGCACGGCGCTCACCATCGCGGTGCTACAATAGTTACCACCGCCAATCACCATCCAAAACACCGCCGTGGCCATGCTTCGCATGCTCTCGGGCGACTGATCGTAGAAGAACTCGATCTGGCCGATGGAGAGGAAGAGCTCCGTCACCCCAATGAGCACGTACTGCGGGAGCAGCCAGAAGATCGAGATGGGGATGGTCCGGTCGGGGGAGTCGAGCAGCCCCGCGGCGGCGGCGGCGCTGCGCCGCTTCACCTCGGTGGCGGCGGCGGCCACCATGACGAGGATGGAGACGACGAGGCCGATGGCCATCCTCTGGAGGGAGGTGAGGCCGCGGGGGTGGCCCGTGATCCGGCGCAGTACTGGGATCCCCAGCTTGTCGTAGACCGGGATGAGGACGAGCAGCGCGAGAGTGGTGAATGCCGTCATCGATCCGGGCGGGATCTCGAAGGAGCTGGAGGCGACGAGGCGGCGGTCCATTGTCCGGCCCTGCTGGACCCAGAAGGTGCCCTGCTGCGCCCACGCCGTGAAGACGAGCACGCCCGTGCATAGGATGGGTAGCAGCCGGAGCAGCAGCTTGAGCTCCTCCACGCTGTGGACGCTGCTCACCTTCCAGGGGTCCACATCGCCGCCGCTGCGCCGCTGGTCATCGTCTGTTACGATCGCAGCTTGTCC
>NW_003314398.1:327445-331931 GCF_000143415.4 Selaginella moellendorffii | reverse complement strand
GAAGCTGATGACGGACAGCGCCATGAGCACGGCGGGGAGGCCGAATCCGACGGCCCAGCCGACGTTGTCTTGGATCCACACGAACACGGTGGAGGTGATGAGCGTGGCGAGCTGGAGTGTGAAGTAGTACCAGTTGAAGAAGTGGAGGATCTGGGTGCGCTGCTTGGGATCCTCCTCGTTGAATTGGTCCGCCCCAAATGCAGCGACGCATGGCCGGATCCCGCCCGAGCCCGCGGCCTGCAAAACGAAGGAGAGGTACAGGAATCCCAGCTGACCCACTGTCGAGCGCTCGCACAGCGATGATTTCGCCGCGCATTGGTCGGGTCTCAGGCTGGGAACCAGGGCTTGGATCGTAAGAACGAAGGATCCCTGCCAAGCCACCAATCAAATCAGTGCTCCACAGTTGAGATTGATCCTTTCTAGGCTTCTAGTATCTGATTCTCTTGTTCTTTCTCTGGTTTTCTTCTCTTCTTCTTTGACTTATCCTCGATCTTACGATGATTATATCTTATCGATCATTCCCCTCGTAGAATCTACCGGAGAAGGCTCTATCTATCCAAACTTTTGGCTAGATGGAGGGATGGATGGTTTCTTACCAGTGTGAAGAGGATAGAGCCCAAGAGCACCACCCAGTAGCGACCAACATACGCATCAGCGATGATGGCACCGACAAAGGGTGTGAAGGCTGCGGTCCCGCCGAAAGTGGTGAGGGTGTTGGACGCATCGGCCGGCTTGAAATGGAGCTGCTGGACGAGGTATGTCACCAGATTCACTTGCAGTCCAATGGCTCCCAGCTTCTCAGTCGCCTCGTTCCCTGCAAGTCAAGCAGCAAAGCGAGATGACGATCTTCTAGATCCTTGCAGAATGCTCGAGGGAGAGAGTTATACCAAAGATGAAAGGGCTCGTCTTCCAGCCTCCTTTCACGATTCGGCGGCCTCGCCAAGTCGTGCTCCACTCGGGATCCTCGGCTCGCTGGTCTCCCTCGGCTCCTGCCTCGAGATTCATACTGGATTTGTGTAACTCGACAGCGTGCTCCTCCTGCCAAAACAAGACACGGCCCATGCATCACAAAAACGATCCGGAATCAAAGCCAGGTTTTGCGAAAAGGTATCCAATCACTCAACCGACCATGTATGGAGATGGCGATTCTTTTCGTGTAGCGCGGAGAGATCAAACACGAAGAGGAACAAGTTTTAGATGCATTTATAACCATGATCCACCTAATCTTTGGATCAATGACGGGCCTGCAAAGATACCACCATAAAGAAGTGTTGGGTCCGATCGCTTTTGTCTCGTCCGCAAGACTTCTTCCATTGAAAGAAACATGTCTATGAAATTTGCTTTCGGGGAGCCCGTGGATATACAAAGGGACAAAAAGTTGACGGGCTGGCGCATGGCATTGAAGACCACAACAGTCTTTGCTCAGAATCACACGGACTGTCACTGACTGCCACTGAGAGTTTAGAAGATTTTTCAATTGTAAAAGGTGTTCAGTGCTTGCTGAAAGATCTTGACAAGCATTACATTAAATCCCTGATGCGATAACGACAGAACTCAGAAACTAAATTTATTTTTAAATAATTATATATGTTCAAACATTCAAATTATTCATTTTCCTGACGATCCAAGTCCCATTTTGGCGCCATTGATTGTCTTAAGCAAAGGAGTTCTCTAGAAAACAGTTTCCAGGTTTCTAGGAAAATTCCAGAACTGGATATCATCCAGGTGGCCACGAAAAATACGTCTTTATTATTATTATCTGATCCAATGGGGCATTTCATGGAGGGCATTGGCAAGGCAGTGTGGACGGGCGCGCTGCTCGTGTTGCTAGCACTGGTTGCGAAGCTATGGCGATCGATTGTCACCAGGTTCTGGCTGGAGCCAAGATCGCTCGACGCAAGGATTCGAAGCCAGGGTATCGAGGGGCCACCAAGGACTTTCATGGCCGGCAACATGCTCCAGGTGATGAAGATGAGAGATACTGGCAAGGAGCGGGACATGGAAGGCTTGAATCACGACATTGTGAAGCATGTGTTGCTGGATTACCACCAGTGGTCCAAGGAATATGGTAACTTCTCCTCGTAAATTCCTGTACTCTGGACGATTTCTTCGCAGGAAAGAGGTATTGCTACTGGTGGGCGACGGAGCCCAGGATCATGGTCACAGAGCCCGAGCTCATCAGAGAAGTTCTTGCCAAGAAAGTTACTCAGTTTGAGAAGTCGGACATAATGGTTTCCGAACTGGTCTCCATAGTTGGCCGAGGGCTCGTTGCCGTGACAGGTGACGAGTGGAGCTACCATCGACGTGTTGTGGCTCCAGCTTTTTACCTAGAGAAGCTCAAGGTTCCATTTTTTCTTTCTTTGCTTCTTATCAACTTTCATTACTTGGTCATACAAACCAGAAAATGGTGCCCCGTATCGGACTGTGCGCGCTCGAGATGCTAGACAGGTGGGAAGAAGCGCTCCGCGAGCAGCCCGAGATTGAAATGAGCAGTGAATTCTCAAAGCTAACCGCAGACATTATCTCCCACACGGCATTCGGAAGCAGCTATCTCAAAGGCCAGAAGGCCTTCGAAACCTTGAGAGCAATCCAAGAGGAGCTTTCCAAGGTCAATCGATACAACTATATACCAGGCAAAAGGTGATCAAATCTCTTTCGTTTACGTACTATAACACGATTTTCTGATCGACCGTAGATTCCTTCCGTTTCCAGCAAACTTTCGATTGAGAAAGCTCTACAGCGACCTCGACTCGCTGCTGCTTGGCCTGATCAAGGAGCGGCGAGCTCAGAGTGGCCAGAGTCATGACTTGCTGGGGTTGATGCTTGCCGAGTGTGGAAACTCTTCTTTCGATGATCGGGCCGTGATGGAGGAGTGCAAGACTTTCTACTTTGCTGGCCACGAGACGACGGCAATTCTGCTCACCTGGTCCATAATGCTGCTTGCTTTGCACCCGGAATGGCAGGAGCGCGCTCGCGCCGAGGCCCAGGAAGTCTGCGAAGGTGCCACTCCAGAAGCCGATTCAATCAGCAAGCTCAAGCTGGTAAAGGTTTTACGTTACTTTCGAGTTTCACGAGCTCAAGCTTTCTTTCTCATGGCTAGATCAACATGATCCTCCACGAAACTCTCCGCCTGTATCCACCGGTGGGGGTGATGATGCGATCGTGCTTCGAGGACACCATACTGGGAGATATCCTCGTCCCAAAGGGAGCGGCGGTCTCCTTTCCAATCCTCGCCATCCACCACGACAAGGAGCTCTGGGGGGAGGACGCCCACGAGTTCAATCCGGAGCGTTTCAAGGATGGTGTCACCAAGGCGTCCAAGCACCCGAACGCATTCATGCCGTTTTCGCTTGGCCCCCGGGTGTGCGTCGGCCAGTCCTTTGTACTCATGGAAGCCAAGATCGCCTTGGCCACCATTCTCCAGCACTTCCGGTTTCGGTTGTCACCATCGTATCGCCACTGCCCAGTGTTCAAACTTACGCTCAGACCTCGCCACAGTCTTCCTCTCGTCATGGAGAAAATATAATGGCCTGGTTGATCAAAATCAGTAGTGCAAGGTAAAATAATTTGTTATAGTAATGTTTGGTTTTGCTTAATAGTACTTTAGTACTATTTATTAAATAATAGAAAGTTTATAATTATAAACATGTTTATAATTTATAAATAATTTGCTGCACATTATATGCAGCAACTCTTGATTTTCTTAATAGTAGTGTTATTTCTATTTATTAATTTAATTGATCATATATAATTATAAACATATTTGTAACTTATAAACACAAGATTAATCTTATTGAATTAGATGATAGAATAAACTAGAATATACTAGGAAGTTATTAGGAAAGTTTATAAATTATAAACATGTTTATAAATTATAAATATAAGATTAATCTAAATAAATAACAACTGTTAGATGGTAGAATATCCTAGAATATCCAAGAATATTCTAGGTATATTCACTACCACCAATTAAGCAAACCAAAAAAAGCTATTAAATGGTTATGAAGTGTTTATATTATAAATATAAAATTAATATAAATGAATAGCAACTACATATTCTACATATACCTCTAGAGGTTTGCTTAAGAAACCAAAAAATATCAAATAGCTTGAAAGAAAGCTAATTGCTCTATTTTTAACAAGAACAAGAATGAAAACAAAAAATAGGAATATACTTACAACTATTGAAGTTGTGGCTTCAATGGGTTTTAAAGAAATGTTATAATTTCTATATTTTTCATCTTGCAATTTGAGAAAGCTTAATTATTATTTCTTGTTAGATCTTCTATCATTATAGTCACCAATGAGATCAGCATTAGCAAAAGCTATAACTTTACTCCTTTTGAAGAAAAAATTATACTAGTTTGTTTCATGCTTAACACATAATTATATGCATAAGAAACTATGATCAACTCATAACTAACACGAACTGACACCTGTTTTATGGTGCTCCCTCTCTTGTTTTGAACCTCTTATATTCATCATG